>NC_059360.1:18487500-18787500 GCF_019703515.2 Myxocyprinus asiaticus
CACTCCAATGTCCTGCAAGAAATACTCCACAAAACAAACTCCAACCAATAGGAGGCATAAGCACAAAGAACGTGCAGAATTATCCACAACACTGTCCCGAAGGAGTGTTACTACATAAAACAACTCCACCCTCTAGGTGGAACCAGCACAAAAAGAAACAAAAAAAGGCGCTCAGTTTCTTCAGATGGTCAAGTGAGACGGTCCACTTGGCTGCAATGTGAGTACCACAAAATAACGTACTCAGTCCATTGTCTACATGAAGGACATCGCTTGCCGGGGACATGTAAATATTTTGCAGCCATCCTTAGCATCTATTCTCAATTTGGCCGGGAACATCAGTGCAAAAGCGACCTCCATTGATGTAAGTTTCTTGCATTCCTTGAATTGATCACGTTTCTCTCTTGTCGAATTTGCTAAGTCTGGGAACAAGAAAATGCTATGGTTCTTCTAAGAAAGACTTCCCTTACTCCTCACCTCACATAACATGAGATCTTTATCGGATAATCTCAGAAATGTGGCCAGAATTGATCAGGCCTGTCTCGCTTAGCGGATTGCCGAGCCGGAACCCTGTGAGCTCGCTCGAATTCCAGCTTATCGCCTGTCATGTCGAGCAGACTCAGAAAGAACCGTCCAGGAATTTCACCATATCCCGACCTTATTCATCCTCAGGAATTCCAACAATTCTGACATTATTCCATCCGTTACGGTTCTCCAAGTCCTCCAACTTCTCCCAGACACACTCCAAATCCACCTTGGTCGCTAGCGGATTAGCAGCTAATTCCCTCTCCAAAGACTCCAGATAATCAATCCGTTTCTCGACATCCCCCACTCTTGTAACCACCTCAGTGAATTTCGTCTCCATGGCAGTGATCGATGGACGTATTACAGCAAGATCCTCCAAGTCAACAATGACCTTCGTCAGCATTGCCGACATGTTCAGCAATTCTCACCGAATTTCCCTCACTTCTCCGGCCAAATCGGCTCCCGGGCTTGCGGCCTGCTGCTCAGGGTCGTCAACTTGAGCACATAAGTGTCTTTTAATGTCTCCAGACCCTGACGATTTTGAATTATTGTACATATTGTCTTCCTAGAACAGTTAAGGATCAGGGTGTGTCGAATCTCACCGGTTTATGACATAAAAAGTATTAAAACTAGCAAAGTGCACAGAGCTCGCAATTCACACGTCCGAACCTCGCATGGCGTCATGTTAACTTTTTTAATGGGGAAAACATTACTGAGTGCACCTTTAAATTAAGTTTATTGTTCTTATCCCTTTGGCAATTGTTACCCCGTTGTTTTTTTGTTTTTGTTTGTTTGTTTGTTTGTTTAAATATATATATATATATATATATATATATATATATATATATATATATATATATATATAGTGTGTGACATATATATATGGCACTCCAAACCTGTATGATTTTATTTCTTCTGTGGAACACAAAAAGTAAAAAAAAAAAAAAAGTCTGCACAGGGTTTATTTGGCATAATAACATTGAACTGTCTGGTCTATCAAGCTCGTAAAAAAACACACCATAAAATCACAGTAAAAGTAATCGATACAACTCACGCACTACATTGCAAATCTTATTAAGCGATACAATCACTTTGTGCAATGAACAGAAAGAAATTTAAGTTGTTATTCACTCTCAAATCAAATCATTAATAAAGTGCTTAAATCATATATGGTGACTACATCGATAACATGCAATGTCATTGCTTCTCATCATGTTTTATCACGAGACACAATGAGAACCAATGAGGTTTGATGTTATCAACATCGCAGCCAGATGCTTTAATAATTATTTGATTTCATTTAATTTCATTTCATTTGAGAGTGAATAATGACCGAATTTAAATTTTTGGATGAATCATCCTTTTAGTATCTTAAAGGTGCACTCAGTAATTTTTTCCTTATTTAAAAGATTAACTCCTAAAGACATGAATTGTAATTTTGCAATAAATATAGGAAATCATAGTCATATCAGTAACTCCAGTCATATCAGTAACCTTATAAAAGCTGTTTTATTCTACATGGAGTGGGTCCGCACATGGGGACTGCCATGTTAGAATCACATGACCAGCCGAACTATTCACTTAATCTCAGTGACCGTCCTGTTATTTGTCACTTTCACTCATTGATTAAAGTAATCATGTCTGACTGTGAATACTTTATTTCTACAATGGCATCTGAAACTGAAAGCTATTGATTTTAAATAATGCTGCATCCAAGCCACTAGGTGTCAGTGTAAGTCCAAGTTGACACAAAGACAAAAGTTACTGAGTGCACCTTTACGAAATTTTGCTTTTCAAGTAAATGTATCTTGTTTTTTAAGGCTGTTCAGATATTTTTACTGGAAAACAAAACATAATACTGATTAAGTAAATAATTTCTTCCAGTGTTCCTTTGCTACAAATCCGGCCTGTCAGAAACATTTCAGGTAATCAGTTGTTCTTGTGGCTGTTTTCCCCCTAGACGTGGAGCACAAGGAGGACGAGGCTGGGGACTCTGCAAAGAACGAGGTAAAAACTGTCTTTCTTTTGTGTGTTTGTCTGTGGTATATGTGTGCTAATGTGTACATGTGTGTAACTGTGCTGAGTATTATACAACTACATCTTTCTGTTAATTACTCAAGATCTCCAAAGAAAATTCTTAGGAAAATTACATTCCTATGGAACTAGTTTTTCAAAGCCACTTGATTGTGAAAGAAATGGTACCCTTATGGTGACTAGATTTGAAATATCAAATACACTTGGTCCTCTGGTTGAAAAAATGGTCCCTGTTTTCCACTGGCCATGACCAGATCCATTCTCTGCACCAATGAGTGCCCTAGTTTCAGAATCAGAGATCTTCCCCCAACAGCCATTTTTATTATCATTAAAGTTAAAACTAAAACTCCACAACTACTAAAATAAAATAAAAATTAGAACTCGCCTTCATTAAACATAAAAATGGAACTAGATAACAATAGCAACACTAGATGGCCCTCAGAATTTTAACGCTGTTTAAAACATATTTAAATGATTCCAGTTAACGCATTAACTTTAGGCAGCCCTAAAATACTAAAACTAAAATAAACTAAATATACAGAGAAATTAAAACGAAACTAAAACTAGAAAACACTGAAAAGCTACAACGAAGAGTCACAGAGTAAAATTTAACGAAAACTAAACTAATTTGAAAGCACAAATTGAAAATAAAGTAGAAATATAAACTAAATTAAAATGGAAAACTATAATAACCCTGCTTACAGCTTTTCTAAAAATGCTTCAAAATCATTTGAATTGAAACCGTCTACTTCTTTCATGATTTAGGATCGCAAAGACAGATAAGCAGAGTGCAAAAAGATAGAGTCGTTCATTTTTCTTTTCCTTTTTTTTTCATTTGTCCCTTTAAACAGGGAGCACGAGGGAGGCTCCGTGGGGGAGTGGGCTGGGAAATCAGCCTCCGTCAAAGACCCATGCCCAGAGTAACCTTCCAGGCCGGTGACCCTTATTACATTAACAAGAGGACCAGGGAGGAGTTGCTGGCCAAGTGGAAGTTGGAGGTGAGTACCACTGCTCGCCACTGTCCCATAGAAAGAGCGATAGGGAGCCTGTCAGCATTTCTATTAAAACAGGAACGTTTGCCAGTCAGACAGCGTGCCGAATAAACTCAAGTGTATTTGATAAGTCATTTGATATCTCATTAAGGTACCATTTATTTCATGAGCCATCTTGCTGTCTGCTGCTCAGACTGAAAATCCATTGGTTTCCTCAATGGATGCTGTTTTTATCAGGCAACAGCGCAAACTGCAGCAAAAATCTGTGCTGAATGCAGTTTGCATACTTTTGATACTTTTTCTCACTTTTTCTCTTATTGTATAGACACGTACTTTAGATCCCTGTCTCGATATTTGTATTGTTCCTGTGTATTTGTATCATGTGCAACATATCAATAATGAAGAAGAAGGTAACATAAGTGCAAACTCTGAGATCAGTGTTTCAAGTGAGTGTGGTCAGAACAACTTATATAAGACACGATAGATTGAAACTGATCCTGCATGATTTACTGTTCTCTCACAGACATGCTGTTTCTCTCTCACACGTTTGCCGTGGTTTCAATCGGGATATCGTAATGTATCAGAATATATACGGGGCCTAGGTAGCTCAGTGAGTATTGATGCTGACTACTACCCCTGGAGTTGTAGTTCGAATCCAGGGTGTGCTGAGTGACTTCAGCCAGGTCACCTAAGCAACCAAATTGGCCCGGTTGCTAGGGAGGGTAGAGTCACATGGGGTAACCTCCTCGTGGTCACGATTAGGGGTTCTCGCTCTCAATGGGGCGCGTGGTAAGTTGTGCGTGGATCATGGAGAGTAGCATGAGCCTCCACATGCGGAGTCTCTGTGGTGTCCTGCACAACTAGCCACGTGATAAGATGCGCTGATTGACTGTCTCAGAAGCAGAGGCAAATGAGACTGGTCCTCCGCCACCCGGATTGAGGTGAGTAATTGCGCCACCACAAGGACCTACTCAGTAGTGGGAAATGGGCATTCCAAATTGGGAGAAAAGGGGATACAAAAAAAAAAAGTTGTTCATTCTGAGATGCTATTCTTTTCACTACAATTGTACAGAGTGGTTATCTGAGTTACTCTAGCCTTTCTGTCTGCTAGAACCAGTCTGGCCATTTTCCGTTGACCTCTCTCATCAACAAGGCATTTCCATCCACAGAACTGCTGCTCACTGGATGTTTTTTGCACCATTCTTAGTAAACTCTATAGACTGTTGTGCGTGAAAATCCCATGAGATATGTCTGGCACCAACAATCATGCCACAGTCTAAATCACTGAGAACAAATTTTTTCCCCATTCTGATGGTTGATGTTAACACTAACTGAAGCTCCTGACCCGTATCTGCATGATTTTATGCATTGCACACACGATTGGCTGATTAGATAATCACATGAATATGTAGGTGTCCAGGTGTTCGTAATAAAGTGCTCAGTGAGTGTATGTATCGTGATTAGTATCATATCGTGAGGTGGTTTGCAGTACCCAGCCCTAGTCGGTTCTGAGTGTTATATAGCGGAGAATGTAGCAGACCACTGTGATCTGGCTTACTCTGCTGGGACTGTAGAGCATCACCCCACTACTGTGATCCAGACACCTGAATCATCTCTTTAACATGCCGAAAGTGCACTTGACTACACCGCACATCTGGGTATATGCCAGGTTGTAACACTCTTCTCCTTCATTTGATCATTATTTGATGAATTACTGCTGCGATGATCAATATAGAATTACAAAAACATCTCTTGTAAATAAAATTCAGTTATTGCCTGCTTTCTTTGGGTGGTAAAAGCATATTGTTTGTTGGGCTGGGCTAATAGCTTAGAGTTTTGTCAATGATGGGCAATCTATAACGAGCCTAACCTTTACAAAAAAATCTAGAGTTCTGGCAAACTAGCTGCAAACTTGCAACAACTTTGCCACAAATTTGCCACTCATTTTCACATGCAAATGAGCTTTAGATTCGGCGCACATGTTTGCCAGAAGTTTGCAGCTCTTCACTGGTAGTGGTGAACCTGCAGCAAACCTTTGGCAACAATGGACAGTTTGCAGCCAGTTTGCCAAAAAGCTCATTTGCTTGTAATCAGTGGTGAATTTGCAGACAGTTTGCTTTTTCAATTTTTGTAAGGGAATTTACATAGAAAGGAATTACAATGACTTTATTTATATACTGAAAACACAGTGCTATTTCAGTGCTGAATGTGCCTGATTAAAGTAGATTGCTGATGGTTAAGGAAGGTGCAGTTTCTTTTTTTTTTGTGCTGAAGCACTATGCGGAAAAGTGGTGAAACTGTGAATTCACCCCAGATTGTTTTCAAACAGGATTCCTAAACACTGCCCATATAAAATTGTTCGCAAAACTCACACCAGTAGTTAGCAAAGGATTGGGCTGGTCGGGATGCTTACACAAACAAAGCAATGTGAAGCGATTTGTTTATGAAATGGCACACAGAAAATATCCCCATTTCCTGACAGATATTGTAACACTGAAATGGGTGTCCTGAGAAATCACACCAGTCTCTGTGACAGTGCTTCACTGTAAAGAGAAAACAAAAATTAGATTTTTAAAAAATTTTTTTGGCCCTCTTTGATTAAGAGGTCATGTCAGTGTGTATCTATGTACTGTATATACACCTGATGCAGGAACCAACTTATAGGCCACATGCTGGGATGAAATTGTTATGGTGTATCTTGAATTAATGCAATGCTTTTTGTGAAAGCATTCACAAATCTCTTTTGAAGCAACATGTCTTTACTTTTACTTTGGTGGTGGCTGATGATTTTCCTAATACAAATGTTGCAGATGGTGAGAACCTCTGTTATATAATGTTCTGTTTCCTTGGTAACCAAAAAGAGGGCCGACCCTTCGACATCAACCCTTCACCCCCAACTTCTTTCTCTGCCCTTCACCACACTACGTTTGAGGAAAAGCAATAAAAGTGTCAGAAATCCAAGAAATTAGCAAGACACACAGTTGTCTCGTGAGTGAACATCGTAAAATTCCAGAGAAACGGGCGTTTTGCATTCTTCACGCAGAAGCCTGGGAATTTCTTTCTCTAAATAGACACATTGTAGAAGACACATTTTTTTTCAGTTTGCTTCCAAAGGTTTATACAGTCATGTTGCCATGAATTTCTCAGCACTGGACACAACAATACAAGCAGGAAACTCTATTGAAAGGGGCCTTGAGATATTTCCTTCCTCTGGTTACGAGGCCTGAGTTGCATACAGTCAGCAGAGCTTTTGTAGAGTTTTTTAGTGTAGGAGTGGCCCTTAGGGGGGCATGAAACCCTGCCTGCTTTCATTTTCTTCGAGCCAGAGGGATCATCTCTCTCTTTTTTTTAAATAAGTACCCAACGCTACAGTAGATTCCTCTGTCCCACCCCCATTCTATTGCCATTCACTCCTCCCCCTCTCCCTCGCGCCTCTCCGCTGTGGAAATGAACTCCGTACTATGGATATAAGGGTGAAGATGAGGTTTACAACAAATTTCCAGCTCTACTTGCAAGACAACCTCCTGGCTGGGTGCCAACATTCTGCAAGTTCTCTCTAGCCAACCAGAATTCCTGTTGGGAACCACCTGACCCTGAATTCCCAGACAAAGAAATGTTCATGCTTTATAAATTTCTTTTTTTTTTTTTTTTTTTTTTTTTTTGAAGCGGTCTCCTCTTAGCCAAGAGTGAGACAGGAAAAAAGTGACTCACACATTGGATTTAAAGTGCCGAGTGCAGGCGTGTATGGGTAGGTCGGCTGACTTGTTTGTTGTTGATAGTGCAGAGGACAGTGTGCATGTCTGAGTAGACTTGCTGGAGGAGGAATATGCTGACTTCAGGTATTTTCCAGGAGACTTGTTATGGACCATCTGCCCAGAGTAGCTTAAAGGAAACTCATCTCTTTAAAACCAGAGCTCTGGACTGGGCTAAAAACATTTGCAAGTACATTACAAAATTCTTTGATGTTTGCCTTAAAAGGTTTTTTTTTACTCTAGAGTGTATGTTATCACAGGGGGACTGCAGAGAGCTGGATGTATTTCCTTCTTTACTGCCTCTGCAGGATATTGTGCATATGGCAAATTTTTACCTTTGTTTACGTTTGAAAGTTTATGCTTCTCTTTTAAGTGTACCTTATCTGGCAGCGCACCTTTTGTGGTTATTTACACTGTCAAGCCTAGATGCAACATGTTTTGTCTCAAACTAGTCCTTTCAGACTTATTGACAAGACAATTGCTTTTCGTTTTGCTTTTGAGGCTTAAAACAAAGATATTGTGCTTTTGATCTGTCTGTCAGATTTGGGTCAGCACTGTAAACACATAAAACTGGCAGCAGTTATTGTTTGTGTCGAAACGGAAATGCTGTGCGTGTCTTTTTAAGGATATGCAAATATGAATGAACTGAGTGAACCCGAGAACCGCGTGTGATTAGCGCGCTGCCAGAGCTCACTCAAACTCTAAGTCAGAAAAAGGCAGACTTTTACTGCTATTTTAAAGGCTTAGCTTTTGACAATTAATTCACAATCATAAAGAAATAACAGATTAAAGATGAAAATAATATTTTTGAACAGCTTGCACTGAACAAAATAAAGAGAAGCTTTTAAAAAGCTTAAACTTTAAGACACTTACACATGGACTCATTTAGCATGCCTGACCTCTGCAGCACGACTAATTACTGGAGCCGTTTAATGAAGCCAGCACAATCGCAACTAAATGCATCCTTGACTTGGCTAGTAGTAGGACTGGGTGATATGGCTACAAAAATCTTTATATTTTTCAGCCTTTTGACGATATATGTATTTGCTCTGAAAAGGCAAAAACAATTTTTTCAACAAAATAGCCATGCAGATTCAAAATGTTTAATGCATGACATAAAAATCTAGTTAAAAATAATGAAGTCATGTTTTTCACTAATTGAAGAGAAGGAAGAATTTTTTATTTATATGCACTAATACAACAAAACAGTATGAAAAAGCACTTTCACAAAAAAACTTGTAAGATTATAAAAATAGTTTTTCACATGCTGTTAATTAATAATTATTTTTGTAAATTTACAGGTGTATATATATATATATATATATATATATATATATATATATATATATATATATATATATATATATATATATATATATATACACCTGTAAATTTACAAATTGTGAATTAACAGGGTGTGAAAAACTATGTTTTATAATCTAGTTGAATGTTATTGTAATACTGATTTATTATTGTGGTACACAGTCAAGTTTATTGATATAATAGAATACAGAATAATTATTTTTATTGTTATTTTGAGGATTAGATTTGTTTTATACAGTAGTTACATATTTCTGTCGTATTTACTTCATTTCACGTGTGGCTTCCCAAAAGCATCGTTAGCCAACTATGGTCGCAAGTTCCATCGTTACCAACATAGTTCAACGATTTGATGTTTTTCCTGAAACCATAGTTCCAACGAACATTCGCAAACAGCTTTGCAAATTGTGTGATTGGAACTACAGTTCTTTAACTGTGGTCAGAAGCATAGATCCTTGTTAGTTTGCTGTTTGGACATCATTTGACTTCGCTATGGCTTCTATATATTTTATTCCATGTACATCTTTAATTCCATCAACACTTTGACCACGTTTACATGCATTTAAGAAAACTGCTTATTCCGAGTTTTTGCAGAAAGCGGCAATCTGAAAAATCACGTAAACGTGACTGCAGCTGTTTAAGGGATTAAAGGCTGTTAAGAGAAAGAGCTTTAACACACACAGCTACAAATGTATTTGTTGCATTTACATAATGTTTGGAGCTTTTACGCATTAAACAGCTTTCTGGTTTACATGTAAATGAGCTATTATAATTTGATATCCACAGAAGTTATTACTCCACCTACTGCGTAACGTCATTAAGGACAGCTCTATATTATTGGACCAATGTGGTTTGAACGATAGATATACGACATAGTTACTACAGTTTCGGGAAACAGTACTATGGTGGTTCAGCAGTGAGTTACCGAGTTGTACGGGAAACGCACCCCACGGGGCGTATTCAAGAAAACTTCCTATCTTAAGTCCTAAATTAGATATAATCAGTTAAGTTAGGATTTTTCACAAATTCATATTACAGAAGCAAATCCTATCTATAGTTAAGATAAGAAAATGCACTTTGGAAATGTTATTCTGTAATAGCTTTTGTCCTAAATGGGATCTTAACTGAAATTGCCATGGTTACCAAACAGAGGTAGGAAGGATGGTAGGATTCTAAAGTTAGGATCTTTCTGTAATACATCCCCTGGTGTGCAATGTGTATTTGACAGGTCACAATGTTGGTCATCTCCTTTTCTGTGACACTGTGTTGCGTTTTTAGATTTGTAGCAGTTACAAATGTTTGGAATTGCTTGAATGTGTGAACTAGCATCACTTTGCTTTCACAATGCAAGTGAACAGCTCTGAGAGAAATAAAAACAGTGTATCATGAGCCTTGCGCAAATACTGAACAGTGTGTCACTCATTTATTCTGAAGCAGACCATGGCATGGTATTCATTTAATTTAGCAGCTTTTTGTGGTTTAATACCGCAATTCTGATGTAATTTTGATCATTTGTGCAGCCCTGAAACGTTGTGAAGTTACACGCATGGCATGCACATTGGTAAACATAGTGGTCAAATACAGAGTACATTAAAATAATTGTGAAATTCACGAAAATGCTTAACTTTATATTGCCAGCAAATTTGATAAGTGATATATCGCACAGCCTTATCCTCTAGTCTCTGGACTCTGGAGGCTAAAAAACGAATGGACTTTGTTTGGGCCCACCAAAGTCACATCAAAATAAATGCGATTGTCACAGTGATGATAGCCATTCATACTCCGTGCCTGTTGGAATTTCAGTGTGCACTGCTGTTCTGCCGGGTTTTGAAGTGAATTTTTTTCCAACTTTTTTTTCCATATAGCACAAACTTTGAGGGTAACACATTATGTATCTGTTTGGAAATGTTTTCTACCGTTTGCATTAGAGGTAGACTGATATATCGGTTTTACCATTTAATTGGTGCTGATAGTTGCTTTTTGGAACAATCGTTATCGGCAGAAATCTAATGCGATAGTTGCCGATAGTTTTTTCATCATTACGTCATCTCCAAATAAGAGTCCTCTGTGTGTTTTGGGCTTGTTTATACATAAAGGTACTGGGTTATGGACCAAATCTTTCTGGTTATTTTGGTTGAACAATAAACTACATCAGGGATTTTATTCATTTAGGACTCCTTCTCTGTATCCATCATAGTAAGGAAAGAATGATAATTTTTTTTACATTCTATTTTTTACAAATGTTGGCCGATTAATCAGTTATCAGCCTTTCCCACCACCTTTGTTATTGGTATCGGCAAAATTCACTATTGGTCGACCTCTAGTTTGTATGCAGAGATTAATTCTTGTTTAACTCTTCAACAGACTTGGCTGGCTGTCAGTGTGGTTTTTAACCTTAAATGAATGTTACAAGTTCAACTCAATCGACAGCATTTGGGGCAAAATGATTAACACAAAAAATTATTTTGACTTCTTGCTTGTTTATTTAAAAAAAGTGCAAAAGTCTCAGTTACTGTAAGGCACTTACAATGGAAGTGAATGGGGCCAGTTGATAAATGTTAAAATACTCACTATTTCAAATGTATAGCCACATGACATAAACATTATAATAGTTAACATAATTTTAGTGTGATAAAATAATTTACCAACCTCATCTGTGTAAAGTGTTGTCTAATATTACAACTTTGTTGTCATGATGACATAACAGCAGTAAACCCTTATGTCTGGAACATGAATTAAAGCCTGTAAATCCTGATTTTATCACACTAAA
This sequence comes from Myxocyprinus asiaticus, assembly GCF_019703515.2. NCBI lineage: Eukaryota > Metazoa > Chordata > Actinopteri > Cypriniformes > Catostomidae > Myxocyprinus > Myxocyprinus asiaticus. The sequence goes on from NC_059360.1 coordinate 18,498,891, forward strand.
ATCATGTTAACATGTATGTTGTTTTATATAAATACTTTTGAAATGGTGTGTATTTTAACGTTTACTGGCTGGCCATATTCACTTCCATTGTAAGTGCCTCACTGAACACGTGATTTTTGCTTTTTTTAAGTTAGCAAGCAACGAGTCAAAATTATTTTTGTGGTAATCGACATAATGCCACAAATGCTGTTGATTGAGCTTGTGTTGAACCTGGAGCATTCCTTTAAAACCACATCATTGTTCATCACCACCATTGTTAACAAAATATAGGGTTTATTTCATGGCTGTATGACATGAAGAGCAAAACATTCAGATGGTCAAATGCGAATTATGGATTTAAATACAGACAGAACAGCGTTGTTCAGTAGGTCGTAATGAGTAACACCTATATCCTCACTGTATATACTATAAATAATAACAAAAAGATCAGGATAAGGAATTTTCAGATGGAGCTTTCTTTGAATGCAGGCTTGGTTGATCATTGTAATGTGGAGAATAGCTTAAGGCTATGGGTGTTTCATTTCACATATAGGTACCACTCCAAAAAACCACACTGTCCTATATTATATCGCACACCAGCTTTAACAAAGAGCTTAAAGGCTTTTATTGAACATTTCTTAGTGAACATCTAGTACTGTAAACTTCCATCACATCTGTATTCCTTGTAATTGCATTCTTTTTGGAATAACAGCAGTACTGTATTGTAATTTACAGTACATAATATAACATTTACATTTTTGGCAAAAACTTTCTAACCAAAGCCACTAACTAAGTTTTCTTAATGCTGATGTAGAATATTAAAGGCCTGAGATTTATGTTGCTCTGATTGTTCCCTAACAAAAATGTACAATATTGTTACAATAGTACAGTAATGGTGTTATGGTAATACCATGTTACTCAGTGTTACATTTATATGTCCCATGGTACTGAATGATTACTATATTGATGTACAATGGTATTTACATACATGGTACTCCAGCATACTTCACAGAAAACCATAGTATTACTATGGTTCATGTTAAAAAATATAGTACTGTGATACCATGGTACATTTTGGTATTTTGAGCTTGGTGACTTTCCAGTCTTGGGAAATTAATAAAATGTACTGCCCATAAATCTCTCTTACCAACCAAATTGCATTTTGGATTATTTTTATTAAAAAAATATTTATTTTTGTTCCTTAAACATTCTGTTTTTCCTCACATGTTTGTAACAAACAGAACAGATCATTGTGTCTCTGACAGCATCATAGATGAGCCCAACTCTGTCTCTTGCACAAATACGTAAAGAAGAAACACCTTATTTTGTTCCTCTTATTTTTAATTTTGGTGGCTTGCTGTAACACATCATAGATGAGCCCAACTCCGTCTCTTGCACAAATACGTAAAGAACAAACACCTTATTTTGTTCCTCTTATTTTTAAGGAAAATTTCACACACTGTATGTGTCGCCACATGTGATTCTGGAGAAAAAATTCCGGCATCCTAGATAAACATGTGTGTACTTTTTCCATCGAGGAAAACGTTTTTTGGAGATGCAACAGATGTTTTTTTTTTGTTTTTTTGTTTTTTTGTAGACAGTTCATTTTGTTCTTGTCATTTTTGCAATTCGCTTAAACCATTCAGCGTTGCAGTTTCTATAAAGTTACTAGCCAACTGGCTCGCCAAAGCCCATTTTAGATGCTTACAGAGTGTTGGTGTTACTATTTTAAACTTGCGTCCTTACACAAGCCGAACAATAACTGAGGGTATCCATATGTAATATGTCATTTCATAATTCCTCCACAATATCTTGATCTACTTTACGGAAACATAATGCAACATTCCCCATTCATGTTTGCAGGATTTGCGGCTTATTAGTTTATTCAGTAAATAGCAAAGCCTAAGTGATTACCACACAACATCTTCTGACTAGCTACTGTATATGTAACCAGTCCTGCTCGACCCGCTCCGAGCGGGATTCGAACTGGCATCTCCGGCATGGGAGGCGGGGGCACTAACAGCTAACTAAAGGCTACAGCACCTAGCGTCCGTCCCTAGTGCGCCTCTTGAGGCCAGGGAGGTTTACACACTACACAGCTACCTACCAGCTGGCTACCATTACACATACGTCCAGTACTCTATACTCTAGGTTATACTTATACATAACAACATTGGTTATTTTAAGCTCTCACTTGTGCATGACCACTGAACATATATGTTGTTATTCCTGAATTGGACTGTGTGGTTGTCACCGATAAAGTCTGTAAAGTACAGTACTGTACTTGTTGAACCCTCCCCCCTTCCTTCCCTCTCGTTTCCCCCTCCTTCGATTTTAAGAGCCAGACTCGCTAAACTGAGGCCCCCAAAGAGGGGCATTTACAGCTGGGAAAAAAGTCCAGAAGCAAATCTCTGCTTATAGCTGTTACTTTCTTCCTCCCCCATTGGCATTTTTGGGGAGTCAGTTTTCTATTGATTTCTTTCTTTTTTATATATATAAATAATCCTCTTCCTTAAAGAAAAAGAAAAGTCGACTTTCTTTTCTCCTCCTCAGTGTAGAATATGATCCCCAATACTGTATTTTGCCTGCAGTGTTAGACTCCTCTATCATTAGTTAAGATCAATTCTGACAGCCGTGAAGTATCTGTGATACTGTAGTTTTGAAAACTTAAATGTGTTGTTTTCCAGATGTAAAAGAAGTTTTGCATGCGTTTTATACAACAACAACAACAAAAAAAACGCCTTTGCCCTTCTCATTTTACATAGGGTGAGTTTGGCTCATTGTGCAGAATATAAATTGTGTACATTTTTAGCAAACAGAGCCAGCCGCAAGCTGGCAAGATAAAATCAGTCTTGGGTAGCTCAAGCTAATATGTTACTAAAATAAGATTCTCAGATTTAAAAGATTTTCCAATTCATTCCCGTTTTTTTGCTTGGCTTGAAATGATTGGTCTAAGATTATCTTAAAGTAAAATTAAGCTTCAGTGATTTATGTTACAGAACACACAAATTTAATACAAAATCATATATCATGGCAGAGGTCATTTTATTTCATAGCAACAGTGTATAAATCAAAATAGTTATTTTTGCTGGAAATTCATTAAAAAAATGGTTTATACAGTATACCAAATAACCCTGATTTTGGGTCTAATGTCTAATTTTGGATAAACCAGTGTATTAAAAGCTTAGCAAATGCAAATTACTGGTAACACATTACAATAAGGTTGTATTTGTTAACATTAGTTCACTACATTAGTTAACATGAACTAACAATGAAAAATCCTTTTACAGCATTTATTAATTTATTAGTAAGTGTTTACTTGGTCAGTATTAATTTTTACATTTACTAATATGTGAAAAGTTGTATATGTTATAATTAGTTTATGCAATATGAATTAACTTATTCAAATAATTAATGAATTAACATTAACTAAGATTAATAAATGCTGTAAACAAATAGTTGTTCATTGTTACGTTATGTCACCTAATGCGTTTACTCATGTTAACGAATAGAACCCTATTGTAAAGTGTTACAAAGTTAATTAATCTCATTTATTACTTTCTCTTTTTACATGGAACTTGATGGATGCAAACCATAGTTAAGATTATTTATAACAAACGAATTATATGTCTGGCGTCAGTACAAAGACAGCTTTACATTATGGAACACATGAGTTAAAAACAAAGGACTCTAAACATTAAAAATCAACCAAAGTCAACCGCTGTCAAAGACAAACAGCACAACACATATGGCCCAGCTCATCGAAGCAGTCAGTAAAGCTACACCGATATTTATAAACTACACTGGAGCTCCTTGATTTTGAGGCCACATGTTTCTACTCCACACCATCATCCCCTCTATTCACACACACATACAAAACCCCACACAAACTCATGAGCTCTTGGCTCCAGATCCACCCTCCCCCCTTGCGGGCTTGTTTGAATGTATAGCCACAATAATGGAGAGAGTGAGCTAAAGACAGACATTGGTGCTCTGTTCCAAAACGAAGCGAGCTGCCTACTGAGGCAGCATTAAAGGTATCATAGGCATGACACAAAGGCTGTTCCAAAAGGTAGGCAATGTAATTATGCTGCCTCCTAAGATTTTTTGAAGATGTTTTGAACAAATTCTAAGCTGAGAGTATAATTAAAAATGGCTAATTTAAACCAATATTTGTGAGTGCTTTGTAAGGCTGTCAAATAAAAATTCGAAATTTTAATATACATCGAAGATAGAAAATACACATTCAAATGCAAAAACTGTGTATTCAAATATTAGATGCATACTAAGCACTGACAATGATTAGATTGAGGTCTTTGGCCATTTCGTCTTTGTCTCTTATCAGCGTTTCGTGGCATAAGCAATGTATTTAAAATGCTGTGTCAGGAAAGGAATTTCAAAAAGCGCATCTCGAAATCAGCGCGTTCTGTTCCAATTTTTTTTTCTTGCACTTCATCCAGCGTCCTGTTTGAACGTTATGCCTTTAGCTGTCAATTAAATGGAAAAATCACATTTTCTCGGGCTTGTTGACAGCCCTAGTATTTTCATGCTTATGAGAGTATGCCGTTAGCTTAGCTACTTACTTATGTCAATTCTTCTACTTCTGGCTGCTCCCATTAGGGGTCACCACAGCAGACCATCTGTGATCCACATATTTGACTCGGCATAGGTTTTATGCTAGACGCCCTTCCTGACACAACCCCCAGAGGCTGGGGGACTTTCACTCACACTTACAGGGTAATTTAGAGTCTTCAATTCACTGAACCTACATGTTATGCAAACTCTACACAGAAAAGCCCAGATGAGACAAGACTTGAACCCAGGACCTTCTTGCTGTGAGGCAACAGTGCTAACCACTGAGCCACCACGTCAATTAAATAAAAAAAATAAAAAAAATAAAAAAATAAATTCTAATTTAGTCTCTCAGCCCTGTTGACGTCCCTAGTGTTTTCATGCTTATGAGAGTATCATGCGTTTAGCTTAGCTTCATGCTAATGTCAAATAAATGAAAAAAAAAAAAAATTCATCTCTCAGCCCTGTTGACGGCCCTAGTATTTTCATACTTATGAGAGTATTGTGCCATTAGCTTAGCTTCATGCTAATGTCAAATAAATGAAAAAAAAAAATCTAATTTCATCTCTCAGCCCTGTTGACAGCCCTAGTATTTTCATACTTATGAGAGTATTGTGCCATTAGATAAGCAACATGCTAATCTCAATTAAATGAAAAAAATCAAACTTAGTCTCTCAGCCCTGTTGACAGCCCTAGTATTTTCATGCTAATGAGAGTATTATGCGTTTAGCTTAGCTTCATGCTAATGTCAAATAAATGAAACAAAATCTAATTTCATCTCTCAGCCCTGTTGACAGCCCTAGTATTTTCATACTTATGAGAGTATTGTGCCATTAGATAAGCAACATGCTAATCTCAATTAAATGAAAAATATCTAATTTAGTCTCTCAGGCCTGTTGACAGCCCTAGTGTTTTCATGCTTATGAGAGTATTTTGCCGTTAGCTTAGCTACATGCTAATGTCAATTAAATAAAAAAAATCTAATTTAGTCTCTCAGGCCTGTTGACAGACCTAGTATTTTCACGCTTATGAGAGTATTGTGCCGTTAGCTTAGCTGCATGCTAATCTCAATTAAATGAAAAAAATCTAACTTAGTCTCTCAGCCCTGTTGACAGCCCTAGTATTTTCTTGCTTATGAGAGTATTGCACCGTTGGCTTAGCTACATGCCAATGTCAAATAAATGAAAAAAAAAATCAAATTTAGTCTCTTAGCCCTGCTGACAGCCCTAGTATTTTATGTTTATGAGAGTATTATGCGTTTAGCTTTGCTAAATGCTAAAGTCCAATAAATGAAAAAAAAAACAATCTAATTTCATCTCACAGCCCTGTTGACAGCCCTAATATTTTCATACTTATGAGAGTATTGTGCCATTGGCTTAGCTACATGCTAATGTCAGTTAAATTAAAAAAATCTAATTTAGTCTCTAAGCCCTGCTGACAGCCCTAGTATTTTCATGCTAATGAGAGTACTATGCGTTTAGCTTAGCTACATGCTAATGTCAAATAAATGAAAAAAAAAAATCTAATTTCATCTCTCAGCCCTGTTGACATCACTAGTATTTTCGTACTTATGATAGTATTGTGCCATTAGCTAAGCAACATGCTAATGTCAATTAAATGAAAAATATCTAATTTAGTCTCTTAGCTCTGTTGACAGCCCTAGTATTTTCATGCCTATGAAAGTATTGTGCCATTAGCTTAGGTACATGCTGATGTCAAATAAATGAATAAAAAATCTAATTTAGTCTCTCAGCCCTGCTGACAGCCCTAGTATTTTATGCTTATGAGAGTATTATGTCTTTAGTTTAGCTACATGCTAATGTCAAATAAATGAATAAAAAAACAACCTATTGATGGTCCTGGTATGTTAATGCTTATGAGAGTATTATGCAGTTAGCTTAGCTACATGCTAATGTCAAATAAATGAAAAAAAATCTAATTTAGTCTCTCAGCCCTGTTGACAGCCCTAGTATTTTCATGCTTATGAGAGTATTGTGCCATTTGCTTAGCTACATGCTAATGTCCATTAGATGAAAAAAAATCTTTGTCTCTCATCCCTGTTTACAGCCCTAGTATTTTCATGCTTATGAGAGTATTATGCCGTTGGCTTAACTACATGCTAATGTCAATTAAATGAACAAAAATCTAATTTAGACTCTCAGCCTGTTGACAGACCTTGTATTTTCATGCTTATGAGAGAATTGTGCCTTTAGCTTATCTACATGCTTATGTCAGTTAAAAGTAGGCTCTCATTGTAGCAGTAGTCTACTATTAAATCTACTTGTGGAACATTGCTGCCTATGTAGAGCATCCCAAATTGCTCATGTATGAGGTTCTGTGATGGTTAGAATGCTGCCTTAGAAGTCAGTTACCTATGTAGTAGGAATGTGTCACAATGGTCGATTGCAATGGTCTTAAGCTGTTTTCCTTAGCATCATGCCAAAAGTGCTGTTTTTTATTGATGGTGTGTCAAGTACAAAATAGTTCAACTTATAAAACTGTGTCTTGAGATCCTTGCATTCTGTTCCATTCTGTTGCGCTACATTTTTTAAATGCAAGAATGCATTTTATGTTAACGCCACCTATTAGTGTCAGGTAAATCCTAAACCAACATTACTGTACAGGTCTCCCTTAACACCAATTAACTGACTAGTGATTTACTAATCCGATCAATTTGTTTGTTTTGAAAATATGTAGTTTTGCACATCCCTACTCTTTAGGCAGTTGGTAGTGAGGCAGCTCATTAGATTTTGGAACAGAGCTAGGGAGAACTTTCTGGGGAAGGATCTAGTCATTTCTTTCTCTTTGCACACACACAAGCAACTCTGCCAGGTTCACGTGTATTTGTGTGAAATTGGAGATGGAGTTGAACCCCAACAGCAGAGAAAGTACAGCTGTGAAAGAGATTCACGTGCAAGTGAGAGTGAAAGAGAGAGCAAGAGAGGTGCAGCTGTTGGGGATTTGCTGTGAGCTGCTTAAGTCATGGCTTGGCTCATGTCCTCTGTTTTTGACCTAATAGCTTAGAGTCAGGTTGGACAAACTCAGTGAACTCTCCAGCGTGTTGCTCTCCATGCGTCCATCTCAGTCATGGGGGGAAAGCTCACTGTTACAAAGTGATCACAAACAGCTTTCCCTTAAATAAAAAGGAGACTGTTTTCACAGATTTCTGCCACTTATCACTCTTAAAGGGACGGTACATGCGCTTTATCAAGAGGATGGGGATATTTATGTTGGCACGTGGGATTACAGTACTGTAAACATACCGACGAGTTATCATTACTCAAGACTAGAGCTGGAACTGTGCTATTCTCAGGAAAGCCTGTTTTCTTTGCCGGTCCATATGCTTTACCAGAGATGGCAGAAGGGCGCCCACTCACTATAGAGAAAGCTCTGATGCCGTTTGACGGATAGGAGTGCATAAGGTCTGTTTGAAGATTGTGGAAAGAGCCGTGTCAATTTGAAATCACATGGGAATATAGTAAACTGGATTTCCGAAGACGCAACTGGACCCGCCTCTCTAAAATCCCTAGTCAACAGATGCCTACATCACAGCAAATGTTTATATGTTCTCGGCTACGTTCGGAATGAGTGCTATGCTCGGAATGGTACACTACCACACTAATCTTAGTATTTCTGTTACTATTTCTGATCTACATGGCAGAAATAGTAAGAGTAGTATGTTAGGATGCCATTCCCAGCATAGCATTCAACTTTTGGTCACAGTGGCGGAGCTTCGCTTTTGCAAACCCTTGCATTTTTCCTCAACATTTTTTTGATGTGCTTTTGAAATCAATGGATTCACAGTGTTCTCTGATACACTGTAAATCCTAGTGTGTAGGTGCCTTAAAGAGTAGGAGTTGGACCACTCGTAGGAAACTGAATGTGTGAAATTGTTAAAATGGTGCTTAATATGGCGGCTGTAGAAATGGAAGTCCCGCCTTTTAGTTAAAAGCCTTTTTGATAGAGGTATCACCTGTTTTTTATTTGTTTTTTTTCTCTAAAACGCATTAACTGCATGCTAGCTGGTCCAACCTGAATTTTTTTTTTTCACGCAATTTGAGCCATAGAAGGAACATTTCTGTTTTTCTTCATTCAAATAGAGTTGTACTTATAATAGCTACCCGGGGAGCTTAACCAAGATGGCCGCAGATTGAACTGACTTTCCTTAAAGGAACTTTGGCTTTACCTCCTTCTCTTCTGGTCTCGCTGTTCCCTATGTTGCAGGCAGAGAAGAAGGCAAAACTGGTGTCTGTGATGAACTCAATGGAGGAACTTGGCGAGTTAGAATCAGAGCCCCAGAAACAGAGCTCCATAGTCACCGTCCCAATGCTGTTTCCTCCATCAGCACCGCCTACTCAGACAAGCCTCAAACCCCAGCAGCAACCTCCACCATTTCAACAGCAACAGCAGCAGCCTACCGATCCAGCCTCTCCAACTGTTGCTACCACACCAGAGCCCGTGTCTATAGGAGATGGAAACAAGACCTCACCCAAGTCCGCTGAGTCAGAGTATGAGGTATGAGAAGCTTCCTCATTATTACAGTTGTAGAAAGTAAAGAAGTATAGTATTATGTTGTCTTGGGTTTGATAAATTTGGAATATCATGTAGCATGCTGCTGATTTTGTTCATCAAACATGTGGTATTTGGTTAGACAGATAAGTTCCAAGATAAACATGGGATATTCTGTTCTTCAAAGTATGCAATTACATTTATTTAGTTATGTTAAAAGAGCAAGAGATCTGACTTTTCACACCTTCTTACTACCAGGCAAATTATTCCAGTAGAGGTCTCAGATTTATGTTATACTGAAACATATCCAAATAACTAAGGAAGAAACATTCAAAGAACGGGTCTTGTGCTTAAGTGTCTGTTTATGTGAGTTATTTGTCAGCATTTTATTACCAGTTTCAACTATTACAGGGTTCCCACGGATCCTTAAAAAGGCTTGAAATGTCTTAAATTCAGTTTTCCAAAATGTAAGGTCATAAAAAATCTTAAATATCTTAAATGATACAATAAAAGTCTTAATCATTTAAAGATGTCTTAAATTTTAAAGGCAGAAAAACAGGAATCCTTATATAACCTACTGTGATAAACTTCAAAAGAATATGGTTTAATTAAATAAATGCATGCACTGCATCCTTCAGAGTGAAAACGTGACTGTTTTATTTTCTCCAAGCACGCGGGGGCTTGTGAGTGTTTTCAGCTGTTGCAGAGCAGTTCGCAATTATTAGGACATATCGAAAAGTTATGACAAGCGATCACTAATGATCATCTGTTGATGATGATGGTATAATGTTGATGAAATATGACAATGTTTATTTTTAATTGTTTATATTGTAATATGTTGTAGATTATTGTAGGAGTATACATTTTATTGCCCTTATCTGTTTGAAGGAGCAGCTAGAAGCAGTGAAGCGTATATATTTCATAATAAGAGTCCCCGGTGTGTTTCAGCCTTTAAAGTTAAAAGTTCCGTGCTATGAATCAAATCTTTTTTATTTATTTAATTTATTTATTTATTTATTTTTCTTGGTTATTGGTATATTGGTTGCAAAATAAACTGCATCTGGAATTTAATTCAGTTTAACACTTTTTTACCGATAAGCAATGTTAAGGCCATGTTGAATGTGCGTCCCAGCCTGTTTAAGTAAGAGTTGGTGATACATGATTTATTTTGAAATTGTGTGGGTTTGTTTTTGTATGGGGATACGGTATTAATTTTATTTATAAAATATAATAGGTCTTAAAAAAGGTCTTAAAAAGTCTTAAATTTGATTTTAGAAACTCTGCAGCAACCCTGTTTTAAAGAGTTCAAAACCATCTTATGGGAGTAGTTATACCTGCATTTTACCACCACAACAACAACAGCAGTCCAGATGCAAAGATTCAAGTTTTATTGCCCGTTTATAGCAATTACGATGAAATTTTTATACAGGCCAAAAGAAAAGAAAGAAGAATAATAGATTTAAAACCCCAACCAAAACAATGGGTTCTTCAAGCTTTCAGCATTATTTTTTCTTCTGTCTCAATACATCGTAGTTGATAAATTCTGTGTGTGTTTTTTTTTTTTTACAGGATGGCAGAGGTTTCGGCATTGGAGAGTTTGTTTGGGGGAAGTTACGAGGATTCTCCTGGTGGCCAGGTCGCATTGTGTCCTGGTTGATGACTGGACGCAGCCGAGCAGCAGAAGGCACCAGATGGGTCATGTGGTTTGGTGACGGCAAGTTTTCTGTGGTGAGTATTTGGTTTTGTTCAGTTTTGTGGCAGAAGGTGTACGTAAATCAAGTGGGAATAGCTGTAAAGCTGATGTGCAATTTTTCCAATATATGCTTAATGTGTACGATTTTTGTAGCTTGATTTTACCTCAAATTGACACTGTGGCTCTGTGGCACTATCAAACTTTCCTCTGTTTGTTTGAGCGACCCATCAAGCCAGACGCAGTAACACTGGCTTGATCAATAGTGCGAGTTTGGGGCGGCAATATCTGTTTGTACAAACAATTGTAGACAAGGGAGTTTTCTGTAATCTGTTTGGAATCTGTGATTATTTTTGCAACTCCGTTTGGTGACGCTAATGTCACCGAAATTACAGCTTTAAAAGTTGTTTCAACCCTCTCGGTAGGTCTGTGTTGAGAAACTGTTGCCTTTGAGTTCTTTCCACAACGCCTTTCACCAGCCAACCTACAATAAACAACCAATGTACAAGAAAGCCATCTTTGAGGTGCTACAGGTAGGATTTTTTTGCTGCTATGAGATGCTACAGGTTGGAGTTAAAACAGTGCTTATTTTATTCTAGTTGTAGTATTATATTTATGATTATTAACTAAATTAAAATGTTGATGCTGTACTATGCAGGTAGCCAGCACTAGAGCAAGCAAAACCTTTCTCACATGCCCTGAGAGTGACGAAACTGACACTTCCAAGTCAGTAGACATGCAAAACAAACAGATGATTGAATGGGCCATGACAGGATTTCAGCCAACGGGACCTAAAGGTCTGGAGCCAACTGAAGGTAAGACAGCTGCAGACTCATACTGGTATAACATTAACTATACATACATGTCTTCCTGCTTTGCAAAAGAAAATGTCAGTCTTGTTTAAGTTTCTTCAAGCTGTAACACTTCTAGCAAGTTGGACTTGCCTTGACCTGACCTGCCTCTAAGGGAAAGATTTCAAATTCACAGGTTTCCATATGTTTTGTTGACCTGTTTTGAGTCCGTGTATGATTGCTGATGACAAGATATATGCAATCTGATGAAATTGATGGTTGTGTATGTCACAGTTCCTTGTTTAGTTTAGGGATTGAAGAATCTTTGCTTTCAAGTAGATGCTCATTTAAAATGTATCCATTGAGCCTGTGCAAATGTTAGCCTTCCAGGAATTAAGCTGGCAAGAAAGTATGGGATAGCAGGGATAATTTTAACACTTTATGGTTTGTGCTTATTTATTCAGAAAATATTTAGCCTAAACCTTTTAAAGTTTACCTCAGACGTCTGAAAAATCAAATTGTATGTTTACATTATAATGTAAGTCAATACACAACACATCCTCCAGGAGTGGCTTCAAATAAAATCATGAAATATGGGCTTTAATAGTGACATCAGACTGTATGTAAACTAGTGCTGTCAGTCTATTACATTTTTTTAATTGCGATTAATCGCATAATTTTTTTTGTAGTTAATTGCGATTAATCACAGATTTTGAAAGTACTGAAATTTGACACTATATTATTTTCTTGTCAAAATGCATTTATTTCCATTATATGAAAGAAAAGAAAAATGTAACAATATAGGGCTTTATTAACATTTTCCAAACAAAGCCTTCCACAAGAAATGAACTAAAATATCACCAGTTCAGTTAACATTAAATGTTTCCCAAAGTCTATGAGGGAGGTTGACTAATTGAAAGAACTAGTTTCCCAATTAGTGTTGTCAAAAGTACCGGTACTTCGGTACCAAGTCGATACTAAAATAAAAAGATGTAACGATACCAGTGTTTCTGCAGTACCGGTAGTACCAAGCACCGACTCAATCCGATACCAGCACACAGTATGACTGACACACAACCACTTTAAAATGCTCACAGGCTTATTTTGAACACATACTCTGTTACTCCTTGTGCACTGAAATGGACAATTAATCAAATTAAAATCGTGACATGTCCTATTGTGATTTATTAAACTGCTAAAGGCTGCAATCTTACTGTGGAAGAGCTGCGTACTTTAAATAAATCCGACGGCTCATCTAATAGAAACTCCACAGACATTGAGAATCATTCACATTGTTTGAGATGACAAAACAGAGAACTTATCCACTGTGAATCATGTAAAATATATATTTATATAATTAAAATCACAGCATCTGCGCTTTAATCTCAGCTCAGCTTTATTTATATTGCATTTAAAACAACAGAGTTGACCAAAGTTCTTCACTGAAATAAAAATTAAAATATAACATTTCAAAATTACCACATACACAAACACCAGTGGTCTAAAATACAAACACTCCAAAACTATGTCCTACATTTCATTTGTCAGACTCATAGGACAGTGTAAACAGATGAGATTTCAGACGTGACTTAAAAGTCTTCAATGATCACGAACTGTTTGTCCGGAAAAGTGAAGCTTCCGCCAAAAAACACACATCATAATAAAAGCACGATTCAAAATAAAATCTAGATGCCTGAAATTGAATAAAAATATATTACAACTGTATAGTAAAATGTAATATTCACTGTAATAATAATAAAAATAATTAATCAAAATATCACAAGCAAGACAGCTGTTGAATACAAGTTTGGCAAAAAAAAAAATGCACTGACATGTTGAAAAGTTATATTTTTACTTGTTAAAAGTTTTAAGAATTTATTGATTAGATACCATTTTGATGATGAAATTAAATTAAACTTTTTAAAAAATTCTGGAAAGTTCTGGAAAATAATAATAATTATTAAACTATAATTATTAAAATAATTATTATATAATTAGCATATTTTTGCTGTGGTATCGAAATTGGTATCGAGAACCGTGAAATTTCACTGGTACTGGTACTGACTACTGAAATTTTGGTACCGCGACAACACTATTCCCCATAGGTTGCATATTCATTGCAATGAGCATTAAATCTCTTAAACTCTCATCCTCCACAATATTAATCTGCCAGTAGACTGTGACTATCTGCTTTGTTACAGCAATCGTGAAGCTGCGTTCATGATTCGCGTCAGAGTGTCAACATCAGCGTCGAGCTTTGAGCTCACCATGAAAAATTCCTCCAGACAAAAATGTCTCATTCTGCGTTTTGGTGATAGTTAAAGACTTGACTTGCTTCTGTGGTAATTAAAATGCACCTTACAAGTCCCATCTGGGCTTGTTTTGCAAATACAATAGTGCTAAGAGCTCCTTTGTCCATCATTTTATCACTGACAGGGAAGCACTGTCAAAGATTCTTTTATTTACTTAGATAACAACCTCCACAGCTCTGTCATAGGAGAGTATTACGACATTACCGGCCACAGAATGTCTATGGGACCGCCGCTATTTTATGCTAAGTTTGTAGGCTCATCTTGGTAGAAGGGCTCTGGCGCTGTGAAGTGTGTGTCAGTTTATTGACTCAAGGCGGACACATTGCAAAGGTTCCGCCCTTCACACAAGTGTTTATGCCGTATTAACGGTAAATGCGTTAATCGCGATTAAGAAAAATGACCACATTAAACTTTTTGTAAATGTAAACACAAAGCAAATAAGTTGATATGGAAACATTCTTTTCACTTATCTAGCTTGTGACATATTGTAATACACTTTACAACCTAAAGTATAACCCAAATACGCTCTTTAAGTAGACAAATAGAACATCAGTGAAATGCAACATTCGTTTAAAATCTAACCCTCATCCACATTTTTTTATCAGCAGTTTTAAATGTGTATGTTTGGTTGCCCTTTTGTATTGCATGCACTGGAAGCAGCTTACATTCATATAGACTGGATAGATGCAGAGTTTTTGTAATATTGCAATCAAATCGGTTAAAAAAAAAAAAACAGCACAAAAACATATGGAACTGAAGGAGAATTATTTATTTATTTTAAATTATGTATTTACTAATTTGTGTATGTAATGATTTCATTAATTGTTAATAAAATTACTATGCAGGGGGCCTAGGTAGCTCAGCAAGTAAAGACGCTGACTACCACTCCTGGAGTCGCAAGATCGATCCAGGGCGTGCTGAGTGATATAATGTGGTTCTCACTCTGGGTGGGGCACGTGGTGAGTTGTGCGTGGATGCCGCAGAGAATAGCGTGGGCCTCCACACGCACTACGTCTCCGCGGTAACTCGCTCAACAAGCCACGTGATAAGATGCATGGATTGATGGTTTCAGACGCGGAGGCAACTGAGATTTGTGCTCCGCCACCCGGATTGAGGCGAGTCACAATGCCACCATGAGGACTTAGAGCGCATTGGGAATTGGGCATTCCAAATTGGTGAGAAAGGGGGAGAAAATAAATAAATAAATAAATAAAATTACTGTGCAAAAATTATGAGAGCCAAAACTTGCATTAAAATATTAATATACAGTATATATTTATTTTATTGTTTTTATTTATTTCGTTTTTAACATAATTAGCTCAAAAACGAACTATCTTTTATTTTGGGAGAAAAAAAAGATTGAATTGTGCTTACACAAACTTGAAATGGCCACCTTGAGTGCATTAAGTTATTATTAATGTTACATTTATTAAGCATTACAATCATCCCTGCTCTCCCCTACTCATCTTAACAGAAAGACATTCATAACCAACAAACATATACAGTACATTGACACACTATATAATCCATTAGCATATAGTTGTACATACAGTTGTGCCTTTTCCAGAGGAGCGTAACCCATACAAGGAAGTATACCCAGAGATGTGGGTGGAGCCAGAAGCGGCGGCCTACATGCCCCCACAAGCAAAAAAGCCCCGCAAGAGCACAGCCACAGAGAAACCCAAGGTCAAAGACATCATCGACGAGAGGACTCGAGGTAAGTGGATACTCTCACTGAAACAGGTGCAAAGAGTTCAAAGAGTTCTCGCTCGTAAACACGCACCCACATGAGCTAAATCTGGATTATCAGACTGATCTACTAAGCCGGCAGTGTAAACACAGGAGGGTGTGTCAGGAACTATGACAGGGGTCTCGAATAATGTTACAAGGTTAAAGAGATACATCCTGGATTAAATAATTGCTCAGAAGATAAATTTCCTTCCTTTAAAGTGTAATTTTCTAAAGCTTTTAAGTAATCTCTTTAAAAAAATCTTAATTAAATGGCTTGACATGCATAGTTTTTTGTCAAGTGTTGATTTATGTTCTGTTTAAACTGTAAGTTTGGGCAGGAGATATCAAAGAGCTCTTATTTTTGAAAATAGCCAGTAGGTTTAAAGAGAATGTTCACCAAAAATGAAAAGTTCTCTCATCATTTGCACATCTCTCACATCCCAGATGTGTATGACTTTCTTTTTTCTGCTGAAAACAAATGGTTTTTAGAAGAATATCTGAGCTCTGTAGGTCCTTACAATGCAAGCGAATAGTGACCAGAACTTTGAAGCCCCAAAAATCACATAAAGGCAGCATAAAAGTAATCCATACAACTCCAGTGGTTATATCCATGTCTTCTGAAGCGATATGATAGGTGTGGGTGAGAAACAGATCGAAATTTAAGTCCCTTTTTACCATAAATCTCCACTTTCACATTCATTTTCAAAATGTGAAAGAATGTGAAACTGAAAGTGGAGATTTATAGTGTTTCTCACCCACACTTATGGCATGAAGGTGAGTAAATGATGAGAGAATTTTGATTTTTGGGTGAACTATCCCTTTAAGATTACAGCTGTGAATTTTCATTAGTTGCAGGTGGTTTTAGGCGGAAGGACATTCACATTCTAGAGCATATGATTAGACAACAATCTGTGTAGTGCAACATGAGTCATCAATAATTTTGCTTTGTTTTCCTAGAAAGGAAAGACTGTAAATTTTAAATACACATATCTGCTAAAAGTTATTTTTTGTCAACTTTTAGGAGTATATTAGCATATAGATTGTTTCAGAGCTAATAGACATGGACTAAAAGCCACAAAACTCCAATTTTTATGTCATAGGTTCTTTAAAACAAATTCATCCCTCAGTGCTATTATTAATATTATTATCTTATGTTTGCATGTAATTGGCTGTGAGTGCCTAGTTGGGTTTATTTTGACATTAAATGCTAAATGTTTCAAAAAATAGTTTCTATGTTTTATGGCTGAAAAGAGTAACAGGAGTAATAAGGAGACAAGCTGTTAAATCAGCAGGGAGCTATATTAACCAATCAAATAGAGAAGAACTAGAGTAGCAGACTTTCATCATCTCTTTTGTGGGTTACATTCATAGCCAAGAGTTTCACTTCATTTGGAAAAGTTCACTAGTGCAGCGGTTTTTTTTTAAAAATTCAGTTATCAGAAATACTTGGAGGACTGATTTTTATTGTAATATACTGTATATTTATATTTTGCATGTAATAGCTAGGACTGGACAATATTGTTAAAATTACTGTATATCTCAATAATTCTTTAAGCCACTTAACATATTAAGTATTTGTCAATATGTATGTATTTGCTTTGAAATGCCTTAAAGAGATAGTTGAAAATTCTTTCATCATTTACTCATCGTCATGTCATCCCAGATGTGTATGACTTTCTTTCTTCTGCAGAACACAAACAAAGATTTTAGGAAGAACATCTCAGCTCTGTAGGTCCATACAATGCAAGTGAATGGGTACCAGATCTTTGAAGCTCCAAAAATCACATAAAGTCAGCATAAAAGTAATCCATACGACTCCAGTGGTTATATCCATGTCTTCAGAAGCGATATGATAGGTGTGGGTGAGAAGCAGATCCATATTTAAGTGCTGTTTTACTATAAATCTGTACTTATCACATTCTATTAGTGAAAGTGGATATTTATAGTAAAAAAGGATTGAAATATTGATCTGTTTCTCACCCAAAGTGATTGCATCCCTTCAGAGGACATATATTAAACCACTGGAGTCGTATGGATTACTTTTATGCTGCCTTTATGTGATTTTTGGAGCCTCAAAGGTCTGGTACCCATTCACTGGCATTGTATGGACCTACAGAGCTGAGATATTCTTCCTAAAATCTTTGTTTGTGTTCTGCAGAAGAAAGAAAGTCATACACATCTGGGATGACATGAGAGGAAATGATGAGAGAATTTTCATTTTTGGGTGAATATCACTTTAAAGGGTGTTTCAACCAGACATAGTTTTTGGAAAATGAATGGCCAAAAAAAGTACATTAAAATAATTATGACATTCATTTTGTTGTGTAATTTTATATTGCCTGAAAAATCATTGCAATAATATCCTGAATATTTGATTTATAGCCCAGCCCCATTTATAACATTACAATATGCAACATTATTTCTAAAAGTAATGTTCATGTCAAGTGAATAAAGCTATTTCATGATAAGTCAGTTGAAGTTCAACAAGTCATTTAACAGAAATCAGTGTTCAAAATGCTGGGAGGTTTTCCAAGTTTCAGATAACATTTTATTTTATATTCTATTGTTTTTCAGAGAGACTTGTTTACGAAGTTCGTCAGAAATGTAGAAACATTGAAGGTATGTATGTTTGTGTTGTGTCATAGCTGGCTGTCTGTCTGCGGTACAGCCTCTGATAATCTCTCTCTTTCTCTTTCTCTCTCTCTCTCTCTCTCTCCTTTTGAACAATTTTAGACCTCTGCATCTCCTGTGGCAGCCTTAATGTTTCCCTGGAGCACCCGCTTTTCATCGGAGGAATGTGCCAAAGCTGTAAGGTAAAAAACCAGGAAATTCCTGCTTCCTACTTCCTTGGGTACTGCTTTGTTAACCTGCTTGTATATTTTGAGCATTTCCATTTATATTTTTTATGGTCTTGACAGATACTGTATTGCCAAAAGCAATTTTTGAAAAGAAATTTTGTATATGCAGGTAGTTAAGCGTATAAACTAATTAAGTTAGTTCCAAACAGGAAAGAATAAAAAATTAAACACAATCATAAATCTTTTAAAAATCTAGTTTAAAAAATGGCAAGGTCATAGAAATGTAATCTTTGTGTCCATATTTCATACATAAAAAATAATTAAAAAAAAAAACATTTATAGCATTTAAAAAAAAAAAAAAAATGTTTTTAATGACTTCAAAAATGGAATTATTCACATGACGCCATGCGAGGTTCGGACGTGTGAATGGCGAGCTCTGCGCACTTTGCTGGTTTTAATACTTTTTATGTCATAAACCGGTGAGATTAGATACACCCTGATCCTTAACTGTTCTAGGAAGACAATATGTCAATGAATTCAAAATCCTCGGGCTCTGGAGACATTAAAAGACACTTATGTGCTCAAGCTGACGCTCCTGACAAGGCCACGGTCCAGGGAGTCAATTTGGCCGGAGAAGTGCGGGAAATTCAGCGAGAATTGTTGAACTTGTCAGCAATGCTGATGAAGGTCGTTGCTGACTTGGTCGCTTTTGCACTGATGATCTCGGCCAAATTGAGAATAGATGCTAAGGATGGCCGAAAAATATTTACATGTCCCCAACAAGCGATGTCCTTCATAAAGTCAATGGACTGAGTAAGTTATTTTGTGGTACTCACGTTGCAGCCAAGTGGGCTGACTCACTGAACACTCACTTGACAATCTGAGGAAACTGAGCGCCTTTTTCGATTCTTTTTGTGCTGGTTCCGCCTAGAGGCTGGAGTTTGTTTTGTGTAGTAATACTCCTTTGGGCCAGTGTTGTGGATGAATCTGCACGTTCTTTGTGCTTATGCCTCCTGTTGGCTGGAGTTTGTTTTGTGGAGTATTTCTTGCAAGACATTGGAATGATTAGGTCATTTGTTGCACTCATGTAACCACCGAATGGGCTGGCTCACTGAACATTCCTTTGACTGTCCAAGGAAACTGAAACTTTTTTTTTTTTTTGTACTGTTCCACTAGCGGCTGGAGTTTGTTTTGTGGAGGAACACACCTTCGGGATGTGGATGAATCTACACGTTCTTTGTGTTTATTCTGCCTATTGGCTGGAGTTTGTTTCATAGATTATCTTCTGTTATGTAACTATGTCTCACAAAATTTGTATAGAAACACCAGACTTGAGCAATCCGACGGCAAAGTTGTCAAGGGGGCTCTCGTAGGCGTACATGGACTGTTTGAGTTTGGGGGGGATGGATGCCATTTGGCGCTGTCAATGCGCATGTTTTTCTTTTTTCTGTTTGTTTGGTTTGGGGGGAAGTTTGGGGTTTGATTGTTGCACTAATGTTGGAATGTGGTCTTTATAACTTTATTTTTGACACACAATCTATTTTTTCTAATATGTCAAAATGTCAAATGTTTAATATGAGTGGATTGTCTCTCTCCATGTGGAATGTGAATGGGTTGGGGCACCCCATAAAAAGAAGGAAGGTTATGTCTCTTCTTAAACGGAAGAAATATGATATAGTGTTTTTTCAAGAAACGCATCTTTCCCCGCAGGAAACTGAAAAATTTGGGAAGATATGGGGTGGACATGTTTTCTTTAGTGCTGGCTCAAGTAAGAGCAGGGGAGTCATTACATTTACATTTACATTTATTCATTTGGCAGCTGCTTTTATGCAAAGTGACTTACAAAAGAGGAACACATAAGCGAATCATCTTAAGGAGACAGTGGTACTAAAAGTGCCATATTACAAAGTTTCGCTAGCATCAGAATAGCATTCAAAACAGATTAAATTGCAACAGGGACATTTTTTTTTTTTTTTTTTTTTTTTTTTGTGATTGGAAGTGCTCATGGAAAAGATGTGTTTTTAGTCATTTTTTGAAGACAGAAAGTGAGTCAGCTTCATTGATGGAGTTGGGAAGGTCATTCCACCATCGTGGTATGATGAAGCCGAAAGTCCAGGAAAGTGTTTTGGTGCCTCTTTGTGTTGGTACAACTGGTGGATTAAGTTACTTTATAGACACCCGGTAGCGGCGGTATAAACAAATGGATTAATTTCAGATTATTTTACTCTGGATAGGGGCACCTGGCAGGGTTGCCCTCTTTCCCCATTATTGTTCTGTCTTACCCTGGAACCATTAGCAGCTGCGATAAGAATGGATGACTTTCCAGGGGTGATGGCGGGAGGTGTGGCGCATAAGCTTTTGCTTTACGCAGATGATATTTTATTATTTGTCTCCGACCCTACTGGATCTATGCCTTGCCTCCACAGAATTATTAATTCCTTTTCTAAGTTCTCAGGATATAAAGTCAATTGGTCTAAATCCGAAGCTTTGGCTCTGACAGCGTACCGCCTGGTAATGGCTTTTCAGCCCCGCGCCTTCCAGTGGCCCAAACAGGGCATTAAGTATTTGGGTATTTTATTCCCAGCAAATTGTTCTGATTTAGTTAGAGTTAATTTTGACCCTTTAATAAAAAGGTTTTCGAGCGATGTGGGCAGGTGGGCTTCATTACATTTATCTATGATTGGGAAGGTTAATGTTATTAAAATTAATTGTATTCCAAAATTCAACTACCTGCTACAGTCTCTCCCTATAGATGTCCCCCTCTCTTATTTTAAGCAATTTGATAGCATAGCAAAGTCCTTCATTTGGAATGGTAAACGTCCCAGATTACATTTCAGTAAGCTGTATAGGCCAATTGACAAAGGTGGGCTAGGCCTACCCAAGATATTGTTTTATTGTTATACATTGAACAGGAAGTTCTTGTCCCATTACAAAGCCTTTCTATCAAACTAACCGGAGAAGTTAAGTTACACCCCGTTGCATTTGCACTCGGTATGGACAAAAGTGTCCAGAGTGTTTAATTCGGACATTTATTTAATTGTTGCCTCGAGCATATGGCTGAACCCAAAATTATGTATTAATAATTCCCCTTTCTGCTGGTCAGAGTGAATTGTGAGGGGGGTTACTACACTCGGTGACATATATGAGAGTGGAGTGTTGAGATCCTTTGAAAATTTGGTTCAACATTTTGGGATTCCCAGATCTCAGTTTTTTAGGTATTTACAGCTGCGCCAACTTCTCTGTACTATTTTTGGGATTAGCATACACCCCCCTAAAGCAGCAGACACTCTGGGAGGGGTGATTACTGCTTTTGGAAAAGGTCATGAGGCATCAGTGTATTTAATTAATAATGGGGGTTAATTGTTGATTCCGTGTATATATGTTTAATATGTGAATCAATAAAAAATTGTTAATCAGAAAATCCTTGCACTTTAAATACATGGGTACACAACTTAATCATTATTTTCAAGAAAAGTTTTAAAGCAATTTAAGGTAAAAAATATTTTTTACAAATATCATGAATTTGAAGTCATACATATCAAAAGGTTTTCTAAGGGTTACACCACATGACCAGAACAAAATGTGCCTTTTATAAAATTATATACAGTATATAATATATATATATATATATATATATATATATATATATATATATATACTGTGTATCATTAAAAAAAATTGTTGTCACATGACAACAAAATGTTGTTAGTTGCAACACCTGACTTTGATTTGATGGACAAATGTTTTTCAAATATTAATAATATTTTTAAACAAAATTGTTTTACTGCTTATTTTTTTAAGAAATATTAATAATGGGGGCCTGGGTAGCTCAGCGAGTAAAGACACTGACTACCACCCCTGGAGTTGTGAGTTCATATCCAGGGTGTTCTGAGTGACTCCAGCCAGGTCTCCTAAGCAGTCAAATTGGCCCGGTTGCTAGGGAGGGTAGAGTCACATGGGGTAATCTCCTCGTGGTCGCTATAATGTGGTTCGCTCTTGGTGGGACACATGGTGAGTTGTGCGTGGATGCTGCAGAGAATAGCGTGAAGCCTCCACACGCGCTATGTGTCCGCGGTAACGCGGTTAACAAGCCACGTGATAAGATGCGTGGATTGATGGTCTCAGACGCAGAGGCAACTGAGTTTCATCCTCTGCCACCCGGATTGAGGCAGGTCACTACGCCACCACGAGGACTTTGAGCGCACTGGGAACTGGGCATTCCAAATTGGGGAGAATAGGGGAGGGGAAAAAAAAGAATCATTAATAATATAGGCATGTGACGATATAAAAATGTTACATCACGATAATTGCTGAAGCTTTTATCACGGTTCACGGTTTTATCACAGTATTGAATTACATTACAAAAAAAAGAAAATATTTTTTTTATTGTTGATCTCTAAATAACAAGTTTAATTACTTTTTTCAGTACCAATCTGGCTTTTTAATTTAACAGATAACAAAGAACTTTGAAAAGAACCCTGAACATTTAAAAAAAACGAATTGAACATTTAAATAATTACACAAAAAAAGAAAATAATATACAATAAACATTTTTATGAATGTACACTGGCGGCCAAAAGTTTGGAATAATGTACAGATTTTGCTCTTATATAAAGAAATTGGTACTTTAATTCACCAAAGTGGCATTCAACCGATCACAGTGTATAGTCAGGACATTAATAATGTGAAAAATTACTATTACAATTTGAAAAAAAAAAAATAATAATTCAAAGAGTTCTCATCAAAAAATCCTCCACGTGCGGCAATGACAGCTTTGCAGATCTTTGGCATTCTAGCTGTCAGTTTGTCCAGATACTCAGGTGACATTTCACCCCACACTTCCTGTTGCACTTGCCATAGATGTGGCTGTCTTGTCGGGAACTTCTCATGCACCTTACAGTCTGGCTGATCCCACAAAAGCTTAATGGGGTTAAGATCCATAACACTCTTTTCCAATTATCTGTTGTCCAATGTCTGTGTTTCTTTGCCCACTCTAACCTTTTCTTTTTGTTTTTCTGTTTCAAAAGTGGCTTTTTCTTTGCAATTCTTCCCATAAGGCCTGCACCCCTCAGTCTTCTCTTTACTGTTGTACATGAAACTGGTGTTGAGCGGGTAGAATTCAATGAAGCTGTCAGCTGAGGACATGTGAGGTGTCTATTTCTCAAACTAGAGACTCTGATGTACTTAACCTCTTGTTTAGTTGTACATCTGGTCCTTCCACATCTCTTTCTGTCCTTGTTAGAGCCAGTTGTCCTTTGTCTTTGAAGACTGTAGTGTACACCTTTGTATGAAATCTTCAGTTTTTTGGCAATTTCAAGCATTGTATAGCCTTCATTCCTCAAAACAATGATTGACTGACAAGTTTCTAGAGTTTCTTTTTTGCCATTTTAGACCTAATATTGACCTTAAGACATGCCAGTCTATTGCATACTGTGGCAACTCAAAAACAAACACAAAGACAATGTTAAGCTTCACTTCATGAACCAAATAGCTTTCAGCTGTATCTGATATAATGGCAAGTGATTTTCTAATACCAAATTAGCAATTTAGCATGATTACTCAAGGATAAGGTGTTGGAGTGATGGCTGCTGGAAATGGGGCCTGTCTAGATTTGATCAAAAATGACTTTTTTCAAATAGTGATGGTGCTGTTTTTTACATCAGTAATGTCCTGACTATATTTTGTGATCAGTTGAATGCCACTTTGGTGAATTAAAGTACCAATTTCCTTCCGAAACAGCAAAATTTTTACATTATTCCAAACTTTTGGCCACCAGTGTATAAAGTAAATAAATAAGTTAATTCGTTAACGCATGTGATTAATTGTAAAAGTTTAACACGTTAATTTTTGTTAATCGTGATTATTGCATTTACCGTTAATGAAGCAGAAACCAAAATATACTTTGGTCATCTGCCTGGAGTCATTAAACTGACGCACACTTCACAAACACACACTACAGCCGTGCAGTGATCAAATGATAGGGAAAATACCTCTTAACGCTATTTGCTGTACAAAACAAGCCCAGATGGGATAAATCAAGTACTTTACAGCCTCTGTAAGTATTTGAAAATAAATATTAAGTCAAATAGTCAGTTACCGCCTTAAAGTGCAAAATTGCAAACATGTTAAGACCCTTATGAACAATCCAACTGTTTAATTATCTGTAAAATGTACAAATAAAAATCTGGCAGACCAGTACCGACCTACAACTTGTCTTGTTGAGGCTTATGTTAAAGTAAGGCTGGACTCATTTTATCAAGCCAGCTACTAGGCTACAACAAAAGTAATGCATGTTTTGTTTTCTGGAAAGCTAGCCAGTTGCTAATATATAGCTAGGCGCTAGCTACAAATTTAATAACCGCAAGTTCACTCACATTGTATTGCATTGTATGAATGCGTTCGTTCCAACTTCAACTTAATATTGAAATCATCGTTGTGCCACAGTGCCATTATTAATTACAGGACATATTATTAGCTGATTACATCTGTAGTTGTTACTACAAGACACAAACGTTGCTGTGTAGCTAGCGTACTACTCTTCAGCCACTTGAAAGCAAGCTTGCTTATTGTGAGGGAACACAAAACTATTTCAGAAAAAAAATCCCGCCCTGTCCTCTAAGGGACTCTGTACCAGATAGTTAGACTTAGACATTTTTTACTGTAAACCCCAGAAAAAAGTGACTTTGAACTCAGAAATGTAATGCATGTTCGTCATAGTAGAGGTGCATTCAAGTAATTGTGTTGTGTGAATTGCTTTTGTGATGTATTTTTGAGTAACTTAATGGATCTGGAGTCCGAACAAAAAACTGTGTCACATCATTCCATAAATGCCATAAATGTCAAATTGATAGCAAATCAATCTCATATTTTTCTGCTCCAGAACAATTTTATTATGCCAAACAAGTTTCATTTTTGTGCCAGTTGCTCCACTATACAATATACATAGTTCATATTTCTGTGTCTGCTATGTTGTAGAACTGTTTCCTAGAATGTGCATATCAATATGATGATGATGGCTACCAGTCCTATTGTACTATCTGCTGTGGGGGGAGAGAAGTGCTCATGTGTGGAAACAATAACTGTTGCAGGTAAGACACCCATTGAAGATTACTGTTTTAGGATTAGTCTTGTCTCCATTATGTCACAACGCAGCATATATCTTCTTGTGACGTCTGCAGGTGTTTCTGTGTGGAATGTGTGGATCTGTTGGTGGGGCCCGGCGCAGCACAGGCAGCTATTAAAGAGGACCCGTGGAACTGCTATATGTGTGGACAGAAAGCACAATGCGGTCTGCTGGAGCGCCGGGCAGACTGGCCTTGTAGGCTGCAACACTTCTTCGCCAACAATCACGATCAGGACTTTGTAAGTGACTTTGCTTTTTGAAGAATCTCAGTGTAAAAGAAGGATATTACTGCTTTGTCCTGCATATCATGACAAAATTGGTTAAGGATTCCTGTCTAAACAAGAGGCAAATAATAATCTAGTCATTATGTTTTCTCTGTTCATTAGATGTAAAATATTGCTCGTTTTGGAAAAGTTTAAAGGGATTTAAAGGGGTAGTTCACCCAGAAATGAAAATTCTCTCATTTACTCACCCTCATGCCATCCCAGATGTGTATGATTTTCTTTCTTCTGCTGAAAACAAATGAAGATTTCTAGAAGAATATTTCAGCTTTGTAGGTCCATACAATGCAAGTGAATGGTGACCAGAACTTTGAAGGTCAAAAAGCACAAAAAGGCAGCATAAAAGTAATCCATAAGACTCCAGTGGTTTAATTCATATCTTCAGACGCTATATGATAGGTGTGGGTGAGAAACAGATCAATATTTAAGTCCTTTTTTACTGTAAATCTTCATTTTCACATTCTTTCACATTCTGAAAGTGAAAGTGGAGACTTATAGTAACAAGGACTTAAATATTGATGTGTTTCTTTTTTTTTGTTTCTCCCACGTCTTTAAGCCGCCATGTCAAATTAAAAGAAGTTCGAGTCATCTGCGTTCTGTCCCATTTGTGGCATTGCACCTAGCTTTTTTAAACGCAATAATGCGTTCGGTCTGAACGGCCCCTAACATTAAATAGATATGTTGTTATTCTCCTGGAATGTAACAATTCAAGTAAAATCGTGGTCCACTGTTAGAAATAAATATAAATGACACAGCTGTTGTAATAAATATAGTGCTAGATAGATATGTATAGTATATACTTCTGTAAGACCAAGGATGTCACCATCTCAACATCCTTTTGCCACATGACCCAAAAGCATCTCAATGGTTGAAAGTTGTTGTTTTTTTTTTTTTTTGGGTCTGTGAACAAACATAAAACAGTTGGTCCATATGGGTTCTTTTGTTTTACATCACTGATGCACTGAAAATCTGTGCTAAAAAGAATCTTTCGATGTGAATAGACCTTTTATTCATCATGATTGTAGAATCTTACTTGGGTTAACGTTAGATATAAATATGTATTTTGTTTTCTCATTGTGGCAGATCACTAGTTCTCTACTGAAGGAGGAAGCGAGGGCCGGGTAAAATGTCCAACGTAAAATTTTTATTTCACACACTCTTCCATCTAACACAAACAGTCTGCTTTTCAGCACAACACATAAATGCACAGATCAACTCTGTGTGCGTCTCTCTCTCTCCCCTCTGGTGGTCTGGACTGCCCTTTTAACCCCCTCCAGCTCTCACTGCAACACAAAACAGCTGTTAGAGGTGATTTCCCACAGGTGTCAATCCTTACCGCTCTTCCTCTCCCGGCCTCGTTATCCACAGACGTTGCTCGGCCACGCCCACATCACCACACTCATCTATATTTTATGGCACTTCTCCAGTCTAGTATTGAGCAGTTGTGGCAACTTTCATTAAAACTGTGGTGCAGTTTTGTGGTATAAAAGTGATACTTCACCCAAAAATGAATATTCTGTCATCATTTACTTACTTTCATGTTTTTTTTCCATACCCATATGACTTTCTTTTTTCAGTGGAACAAAAATGGTGATGCTTGGTAGAATATTAGCCTCAATCACCATTTACTTTCATTGCATCTTTTTCCTTGCAGTGAAAGTGAATGGTGAACATCTCCTCTTGTATTCCACAGAAAAAAAGAAAGTCACAACAGGAGGGTTAGGAAATGATGACAAATTGTTCATTTTTGGAAGGACTATCCCTTTAATAGTTTGAGAGTTTTACTGTGCAGTGCTACTAAACCCTTTGCCTGCCAGACCAAATAAAAAAAGGAGCTCACACATCTTGGCTAACACCCAGTGTGCTTGAAGAACAGCCCAATAATGTTTGGTACATTGTGCCTTTAAAAATAAGTCTTAACATTACACACAGTTTTAGTTTACATGCTTAATTCTTTGTTCGAAAAACAGTACAGGTCGGCAAGTGTTTGCTATTGTTACGTTACATTATTGAATACTCAGACATTTAACAAAGACCACTGATAAGCAGCTACAGTACTCACAAGAGTATGGTTAATAAAACTGCCCAGCAAAACTGCATTTATTTTACAACAATAACCCCTTGTTAATGGACTGGTTTAACATAAAGGGCTTCTTGTTACTTACAGACAGTATGTACAGACAGGTGGTCTTTCATTACAGAAACCGTGTGCTATAAAGGTCCCTCTCGCCCCCCTTCTTTCTCTGTCCTTCTCTTTCAGGAACCACCAAAGCTCTACCCTCCGGTTTTGGCAGAGAACAGAAAACCCATTCGTGTGCTGTCACTTTTTGATGGGATCGCAACAGGTTAGTGAAGAGTGGCCACCCTCCCTTTTATCCTCTCAGCAGAAAATAGTGCTGATCACATTACACTCATCCTGGATTTTAAAGTGCACTTAGCTAAACTGTTATACGGGCCGCCCATCGATACTTCTGTACGCCTCATGTTCTAATCAGCATGATCACACGTGAAGTCGGCATGATGTTTCCGATAGTTTCGGTACCCTAGGATCGGGGACTATATGCCGTCGCGCTGACATGCAGCATTCTTATCAGACATGTTTGCAGTGGTTTCATTGTATTTATCTTTCCACCTGGCGCGATTGGCAGCACGTTGCATCAGCTGCATGGGAGACTAGGGTTCAAAGCCAGGTAGTAACCTCGTTTGAATAATCAATGACAAGCATGATTCAGAGGTTTCACATTTCCCACTTCTCCCTTTTTTACTCCACTAATGGTTGGGGGATAGAATCTATAAATATATGCTTTTCATTGTATAATGTCCTGTAAAGCTGAAAACAACTTGCTTCACTACTAGCTTTTGGCGACCTCTCCTGGACATAAATGGAGCTCACACGTGCCCTACAACACTTTCACCGCTTTGGCCACTGGGGGCAGTGTTTCGAAATTTTGGTCAACGTATACCGATTTTGACGAAAGAAAAGTCGATCTACTTATTCCGATATTACTGTGAGATCAGGCTGGTTCTAATATGTGATAGAACTGTGGGGATTAACTGCAGTTGCAGTTTTGACCAACTAGATGGTCTGTCTTTTTACTTTAAGTCTACACGTTAACCAATAGCAAATAACTGTTTAGGCCTTGTTTTTGGCTACTGTTGTAGGGAATGCAGACTTTATCAAATTTTGCCAATAGTTAAAGGAATATTCCAGGTTCTATACAAGTTAAGCTCAATCAACAGCATCTGTGGCATAATGTAGATTACATATCAGCGCGCTAATAAACATAAAGTCCACATACGTGTATTTTGCGACATTATTTACTCAAAATGTGAAAAAAAAAACATGTTTAACATTAACATCTGTGGGTAATTTCGCTTCATTTTAATATACATTTTGTTATATTTTATTTTGTTATCATCACTGTACAATACGGTTCTATTCATTAACATTAGTAAATGCGTTCCTATATTCACTGTGCATTTTCACATTGAGAAACAATGGGTTTATCCAAAAGCTGAAAAATGTTGAAAATGATTATTTGCATGTTTATTAGGTGCTACTAGTTGTAAATCAAAAAGGGAAATGGAAAATGCACACAGCAGTCACTCTCGGGTCTCAGGAGGTTAAACCCTCCAAAAATTGGCGCCATTCACATTCATGGAAAGTGCCTCACTGAAACCTTGATTTTTGCTTTTTTTTTTTTTTTAAGAAAAGTTGAAATTTTTTTGTGATAATAAACATTATGCCACAAATGCTGTCAAATGAGCTTAACTTTTGAACCTTTAATTCAGTAATTTAAAGTTGGTTAAATTTAATGTAAAAAAGGTTAGAGAAACCAATAAAAAATAACAACAGATCTGAAAAAGAATTGTTATTGAGATATGCTGAGATGCTCTCAAGAGTGAGCTTGACCTTCGGCCTGCACATCCCAGTCAAAATCTTCCTTAAATGTGAGTGCCCCTGTGTTTCAGGAGTAGTCCTCCACAATCAACTGCAAACTCACATTTAGGTCTGACTCCATATGATGGATCAAATTCAAAAATCTAATTATTT
Source organism: Myxocyprinus asiaticus (assembly GCF_019703515.2). Classification (NCBI taxonomy): domain Eukaryota; kingdom Metazoa; phylum Chordata; class Actinopteri; order Cypriniformes; family Catostomidae; genus Myxocyprinus; species Myxocyprinus asiaticus. Next base: position 18,528,731 of record NC_059360.1, read on the forward strand.
TTTAAAACAGAAATGTGCTACATTATGGAAGTAAAATGGTTTGTGAAAGCCTTTTAATTTTGACTGATCATTATGTGACATTCACTTTTACAACTGGGAGGACAAACGACTGGGAGTCATCTATTTATGTAGAGAATAAAACTAACATTTAGTAAACAACAAAATTGTAAATAATTTTTTAATGTCATGTTGTTTGTGATTATTTTAGGGCTGTTGGTTCTAAAAGAGCTGGGGATCCAGGTGGAGCGCTACGTGGCCTCAGAAGTGTGTGAGGACTCCATTACTGTGGGCATTGTTCGGCACCAGGGACGCATCATGTACGTGGGTGATGTGAGGAACGTCACCCGCAAACACGTGAGTATCCACAAGCATCTTTCATCCTAGCTCCCTCATACATAAAGCACACGGTCCACACATCTAATAACAATGTTTTATCATTGGCGGTGTTGTTAGTTCATGCACTCTGACACATTCAGCTGTTGTTCTCATGCGGGTTGCACAAGTTCAAATCTGGCACGCAACATTTTCCAATCCTTTTCCCCCTTGTGCTGGTAATTTTTATACTCTCTCCACTATTAAAATTAAAAGCAAAAACATGCATAATTATATATAAAATAATGCACTGTAATTATTAATAAGTATATATATATATATATATATATATATATATATATATATATATATATATATATATATTAGTGTGTTTGTGTATACATACAGTGGTGTGAAAAAGTGTTTGCCCCCTTCCTGATTTCTTATTTTTTTGCATGTTTGTCACACTTAAATGTTTCAGATCATCAAACAAGTTTAAATATTAGTCAAAGATAACACAAGTAAACACAAAATGCAGTTTTTAAATGAGGGTTGTTATTATTAAGGGAAAACAAAATCCAAACCTACATGGCCCTGTGTGAAAAAGTGTTTGCCCCACCTGTTAAAACATAACTTAACTGTGGTTTATCACACCTGAGTTCAATTTCTCTAGCCACACCCAGGCCTGATTACTGCCACACCTGTTCTCAATCAAGAAATCACTTAAATAGGACCTGCCTGACAAAATGAAGTAGACCAAAAGATCTTCAAAAGCTAGACATCATGCCGAGATCCAAAGAAATTCAGGAACAAATGAGAAAGAAAGTAATTGAGATCTATCAGTCTGGAAAAGGTTATAAAGCCATTTCTAAAGCTTTGGGACTCCAGAGAACCACAGTGAGAGCCATTATCCACAAATGGCGAAAACATGGAACAGTGGTGAACCTTCCCAGGAGTGGCCAGCCGACCAAAATTACCCCAAGAGTGCAGCGACGACTCATCCAAGAGGTCACAAAAGACCCCACAACAACATCCAAAGAACTGCAGGCCTCACTTGCCTCAGTTAAGGTCAGTGTTCATGACTCCACCATAAGAAAGAGACTGGGCAAAAATGGCCTGCATGGCAGAGTTCCAAGACGAAAACCACTGCTGAGCAAAAAGAACATTAAGGCTCGTCTCAGTTTTGCCAGAAAACATCTTGATGATCCCCAAGACTTTTGGGAAAATGCTCTGTGAACTGACGAGACAAAAGTTGAACTTTTTGGAAGGTGTGTGTCCCATTACATCTGGCGTAAAAGTAACACCGCATTTCAGAAAAAGAACATCATACCAACAGTAAAATACGGTGGTGGTAGTGTGATGGTCTGGGGCTGTTTTGCTGCTTCAGGACCTGGAAGACTTGCTGTGATAAATGGAACCATGAATTCTGCTGTCTACCAAAAAATCCTGAAGGAGAATGTCCGGCCATCTGTTCGTGACCTCAAGCTGAAGCGAACTTGGGTTCTGCAGCAGGACAATGATCCAAAACACACCAGCAAGTCCACCTCTGAATAGCTGTAGAAAAACAAAATGAAGACTTTGGAGTGGCCTAGTCAAAGTCCTGACCTGAATCCTATTGAGATGCTGTGGCATGACCTTAAAAAGGCAGTTCATGCTCGAAAACCCTCCAATGTGGCTGAATTACAACAATTCTGCAAAGATGAGTGGGCCAAAATTCCTCCACAGCGCTGTAAAAGACTCATCGCAAGTTATCGCAAACGCTTGATTGCAGTTGTTGCTGCTAAGGGTGGCCCAACCAGTTATTAGGTTTAGTGGGCAATCACTTTTTCACACAGGGCCATGTAGGTTTGGATTTTGTTTTCCTTTAATAATAACAACCTTCATTTAAAAACTGCATTTTGTGTTTACTTGTGTTATCTTTGATTAATATTTAAACTTGTTTGATGATCTGAAACATTTAAGTGTGACAAACATGCAAAAAAATAAGAAATCAGGAAGGGGGCAAACACTTTTTCACACCACTGTGTATATATATATATATATATATACTGTATATTTAACGCATTAAAATTATTAAAATTAAACTTCAAAATTAATTTCTAGCCTTTCATCATGTTTATAGTTGTTGTACTTTAAAATGCACAGTGCCAATAGAAACTCATCATACCTTGTCAAAATCCTTATTATTTGTCACATTACACCCTGGAAATATAATAAAAATAGCATTATAACTTTTCCAGCTGTTTTTACACATTATAACCTTCAACATCAAAGTGAAAATAACATGAACAAAAATGCTGTACAATTATTACAAATTAATTAGTAAAATACCTGATTTAGATAAGTGATCAGCCCCTTAAGAGTAACCATTACAAACCAGTCACCTTTCAGATCACATACCTGGCTAATTGGCCCCACCGGACATCAGTTGTTGGGGGTTTGATTACTTCAGAATAAAACCAGCTGTTCCATGAGGATTCATTACTAGTAGTAGTAGTACATGGTAATGAATTCAAGAATTCACCATGGTTGGAAAGGTGCTTTCAAAAGGGCTCCGGAATAAAATTGTTGAAAGGCACAGGTTAGGAGAAGGGTACAAAAGATTTCAAAGGCTTTAACTATCCCTCTGAGTACCGTTCACAGCATTATTTAGAAGTGGAAAGTGCATTGCACCACCAAAACCTTGCCTAGATCGGGCTGTCCCTCCGAATTGGATGACCGTGCAGGAGGATATTAATCAGCGAAGCTATCAAGAGGCCAAAGGCAACTTTGAAGGGCTTTTACAAGCCTGTATGACTGAGATTGAACGGTCTGTGCATGTGACGACAATCTCCTAAGCTTTACACAAAGCTTGCCTGTTTGGTAGGGTGGCAAGAAAGAAGCCTTCTCTGTAAAGTGCCACGCTAAGTCTCGTTTGCACTTTGTGAAAAACACTGGAGGATTTCGATGCCGTGTGGCACAAGGTTTTATTGTCAGATGAGACAGAAATGTAATTTTTTGGACTGAACTGCAGGTGCCATATTTGGAGGAAACCAAACACAGCACACCACCCAGAACATACCATACCTACTGTGAAGCATGGTGGTGGCAACATTATGTTGTGGGGGGGTTTCTCTTCAGCAGGGACTGGGCAGTTGGTCAGGATTGAAGGGAAAATGGATGCTGCCATGTACACCCAAATTCTTGAGGAAAATCTGTGGCCCTCTGCTTGACCACTGAGGATGGGCAGGTGGTTGACTTTTCAGCACAACAATGACCCTAAACATACCGCCAAAAAAACAACGCAGTTGCTTAAGGATAGGAAGGTCAAAGTGGCCAAGTCAGAGCCCTGACCAGAATCCAATAGAAAACCTGTGGATGGACTTGAAGAGAGCAGTCCATCACCGCTCACCCCGCAATTTGGCTGAACTCAAACAATTCTGCAAGGAAAAATAGGCAAATATTCCGCAATCTAGGTGCGCTAAGCTAGTAGAGACATATCCAAACAGACTGATGGCTGTCATTAAAGCAAAAAGGTAGCTCTACGAAGTATTAAATACAGGGGTATGATCACTTTTCATACCATTATTCAAGTTTTTCTTCTTTTATACATTTTTTGAAAATGGTGCCTTTTTTCCCGTTATTTAAATGTTGTAAGGCATAATGTGTAAATAAAGATGGATTTTGTTTCTTTTTTAATGGGTTTTGATTTCAGGCTGTAAGACAAAAAAGTGACTGTTCCAAAGGGGTATGATGATTTTATATAGGCACTGTAGTTATTCTTGCGTTTGAGTCTACGCACACTTGTAATGCTTCACAGTATTCAGTCATTGTCTATTCTTTTTATTCTTCCATATCACAGATCCAGGAATGGGGTCCATTTGATCTTGTCATAGGAGGAAGTCCATGCAACGACCTCTCCATAGTGAATCCTGCAAGGAAAGGTCTCTACGGTACAGAATATTGTGTTGTGTTTGTGTTCTAGCATTTTGCAGTCATGTCAATAGGACATGACCGTAAACTTCAGTGTTTCTCTACCTATTTTTCTTCATCTTTGTAAGTCGTTTTTCATCTCTGTTTCTAATGTTATTCACATCTTGTTTTTTATCACCGCTCTCTCAGAGGGCACGGGTCGGCTCTTCTTTGAGTTTTACCGGCTGTTACACGAGGCTCGACCTAAAGAGGGAGACAACAGGCCTTTCTTCTGGCTCTTTGAGAACGTGGTGGCCATGGGCGTCAGCGACAAGAGGGACATCTCTCGCTTTTTAGAGGTGCGTGGCTCTTAAAGTCGACATGAAATCAAAATCATGTCATTTCTTCAGGAGAATGGTTTTTTTTTAATGAGGAAACAAAATTAACAAGTGCTCCCCCTCTGAAACGACTGTGCTTTTTTGCTGACGTGACCGAGGCTGTGCATACTGTACATATGAGCTGTGTGTAGAAAATAATGTTATCCAATAGCCAAATAGCTATTTAGGTGTGTAGGTATTGCAGCCTAGTTTGCACAATAATTTAATGGCAGTCATCAGACTATTTAGTGCCATTTACTATGAAGATTGGCTGAATAATGATCCATGATTTGGCTGCAAATAATATATCTTGATGCTGTCCTGTAGTAATGTTGGGCTTTTGATATAAACCAGTGGGTTTTTGCTGCCACCATGTGGTAGACTGACCTGCTGTTTAAGTAAAATTAACCCTTTACAGGGCTCAAAACTAAGCATTTTTCCACTGGCCCAGTCTGGACAGTTGTTCAGATTTCTACTTGCCCTGCCAACATTTTTAATGGCCCCAACACCATTGCAATACCATGACAAAGCTGTTTTTCCATCATGGCTTTAAAAAAATGTGTTCGATGTAAAAAAATGATTTAGTATATAATATACAGTACATTACATTTCTAAGATAATTTCCCCCAAAACTGTAGGCTATCATGTTTATAATTTGCAAGATAGCTTTATGCCTTATGTAACCCCATATAAGTGCTTTTACAGATATTAATTCATAAATACATCATATTAACCTCAGCTGTTCTGCCATTTACACATGTTTTTTTAGCAAAGAGTTCAGTGGAGCAGATGAAAGGTTCTCAGTCACCCATTTAGTCATGCTGCCAATTTTGGGCCATGTATAGTGTTTTCACAAGTAGTATCAAAGAATTAGTCACTGAGTTAAATATTTTATTGTTGGCTGAATGTAATAAACATGCAGAATAAATTCCTTGGAGACCTTGCTACTAAATCGGTTGTGACGTGTAATACACAGTAGGTAGATATTAGGCGGAATCTATGAATTAAGAATGTGGATATAAACATAAAATTAGACAACCCAAACAAGACCAACACTGACTGATAAATGGAAAGAAAATACCTGTACAGTCCAAAAATGAGATATGTAACAGGTGTGTTATGAGAATGATATGAAAAAAGTCATCTTCAAGCTGAACAGCTCTGATAATAATAATAATAACCATAGTGATTTTGATTCTTTTCATATCAAACGGCATTATCATGTCAAATGCTTACATTCTGAAACATTACCTATAGTAGTTGTTAAATGTATACTTATATTTTGGATACTGAGCAGCTCATGATTTCCAGCCACGTGTATTACCGGGGTTTAACAAAGTTTAATTACACATCATCCAGCGCTTTATCTCTAAAGGCAAAATATTATTTTAGAGAAAAGTTTTTTTGTTTTTTTTTTACTGTGGGAACAAAACTAGCGCTCTGTCCCTTTGCAAGTGTGCATGCACGCTGGACAGCACCTATGCCGCACAACAAGAGATGATGAGAGAGATGCAAAGAGAGAGATGGATTTACAGTCCAATACAAATAAACTATTTTTTTTTATTTTGTTTTTAGTTCAAATGCTTGGATTACTAGTTTTCACCATCATGTTAAAACAAATTGTGTAAGTAGGTGTACACCTGTACACCTACTTATTCATACGATTCATCTAATCAGCTAATCGTGTGGCAGCAGTGCAGTGCAGAAAATCATGCTGATACGGATTATGAGCTTTAGTAAATGTTCACATCAACCATCAGAATGTGGAAAAAAATTTGATTTCAGTGATTTCGACAGTGGCCTGATTGTTGGTGCCAGATGGGCTGGTTTGAGTATTTCTGTAACTGCTGATCTCCTGGGATTTTCACACACAATAGTTTCTAGAATTTACTCAGAATTGTGCCAAATGGAATGGATGGAAACACCTTGTTGATGAGAGAGGTCAACAGAGAATGGCCAGTCTGGTTCGAGCTGGCAAAGGCTATGGTAACTCGGATAACCACTCTGTACAATTGTATTGAGCAGAATAGAATCTCAGAATGCACAACATGTCAAACCTTGAGGTGGATGGGCTACAAAACCAGAAGACCACATCGGGCATTTTATTAGGAGAATAGTGTTCCTAATAAGGTGCTCAGTGAGTGTATGTGCAATCCCGTTCTGAAATTCATGAAGTGTGGTTTTTCCCTGGAATTTTCAACCCATTGGAAATTGAAACTGCTAAGACACTTGGAACAGAGCGAGGACAGTTCAAGGAAAGCACGCTTGGTGCTCGTGCTCGTCTGTCTGCACGCTCTTGTGCACTCACGCGACTGCCTCTGTGCGCTCAATATAATGTGCTCACTCGCCTCTGCTTGCTCAAAATAATTGTGCTTGAAGACTGTGTATGCTTTGTGTAATTTTTGTGCTCTCTCACTTCCTGCTTGCACTAACGTTATAAATGTAGCACTTGTTGGGCCCGATAAGGTATGTGACAGTTATAGCAACCGGCCCGAATCGCTCTTACACTGACCTCGGCCTATCGGGCAATCCTTATTATCGAGCCCTGCTTTACACAGTATATTGCCTCAATTATAATGTTGCAAATGCTCATTTTTGCACAACGGGATAGATTTAATGTAAAGGTTTCTGTTATTTTTGAATTTGTGATGTTAATATGTAACCCTCTGCTTCTCATAGTGCAACCCTGTCATGATTGATGCTAAGGAGGTGTCTGCTGCCCATAGAGCGCGCTACTTTTGGGGTAACCTGCCTGGCATGAACAGGTGAGTTATACGTGAACAACAGCATTTGCTCTGAACTGCTTCCTTTATTAAAGGGACAGTCCACCCAAATGACAAATCTGTCATTTACTCACCCTCATGTTGTTCAAAACCCCTTTGAGTTTCTTTCTTCCTTGAAACACAAAAGGAGAAGTTAGACAGAATGACAACCTCAGTAAACATTCACTTTAATTGTATGGAACCAAAAAGCATTCATACGGGTTATGGAACAACATCAGGATTTGTAAATGAGAATTCTCATTTTTGGATGAACTATCCCTTTATTTTCCAAACTCATTTCACTATTGTGTGAACTATTGTAAACTAGAAATTTCTTATTTCCTTTCTGTTTCTTTCAGGCCGTTATCTGCCATGTGCACTGATAAACTGGACCTTCAAGACTGTCTGGAGCATGGCAGGACAGCTAAGGTACCGTAAACCACCTAGTAAGAGCAGTTATCGATTGATTTCTGGATAAAGCTTCGTACAGGACCACAAACAGCATTTTCTCCTTACATCTTTTACAGTTTGACAAAGTGAGGACTATTACCACTCGGTCAAATTCCATAAAGCAAGGCAAAGACCAGCACTTCCCTGTCTTCATGAATGAAAAAGAAGACATCCTGTGGTGCACTGAGATGGAGAGGTAAAAGGAAATACATTTAGCAAAAGGAGAACATATCATATTCATCTATATATGCTAGGAACCTGAAAAGGCCAGAGAGACTGCTAGATTCTTAACAATAACAGATGTCACTTCTTACTAGTGTGAAAACATAAACTAAGTAAACAACTAAAGTAATGTTCATTTCTCTTATTCCTGGACACTAGGGTGTTTGGCTTCCCTGTCCACTACACAGACGTTTCTAACATGAGCCGTCTGGCCAGGCAGAGGCTGCTGGGGCGGTCGTGGAGCGTCCCGGTCATCCGTCACTTGTTTGCACCACTCAAAGAGTACTTTGCCTGCGTCTGAACTCAAAACACAGTACAGATGAGAAAAATCAAAACTGATGTAATACCAAGAGCCTTGAATTTATGCTCTTGTATGTTATTAGCAAGTTAAACATCAGAAAATGTATTTCCTGTTTGTTTTCCTCTGGTTTAGAATGATTGACTCGTTTAAATTCTATTTAAATTTTTTATTATTCATTTTACTTTTTTAGCAGTGTTATCCAGTATTTGAATTGATTTATGTGTGCAAGCTATACTTGAGACATGGACTCCTTTTAAGGCACTGAGAGACGATATGACAACAATCAGAGGCGTAAATGAGGAAATTTGATCAGACGGAATATACCATGGCCAAAAGTATGAGGACTCCCCTTTCTAATTAGCAGTTGGGCTGGTCCCCTTAAAGGGATAGTTCACCCAAAAATGAAAATTCTCTCATCATTTACTCACTTTCATGCCATTCCAGATGTTTATGACTTTCTTCTGCAGAACACAAACGAAGATTTTTAGAAAAATATCTCTGCTCTGTAGGTCCATAAAATGCAAGTGAATGGTGACCAAAATTCAATCCTTTTTTTTACTATAAATCTCTACTCTCTAGAATGTGAAAGTGAAAGTGGAGATTTATAGTAAAAAAAAAAGGACTAACATTGATCTGTTTCTCAACCAAAAATATCAAATCGCTTCAGAGGACATGGATTTAACCACTGGAGTCCTATGGATTACTTTTATGCTGCCGTTATGCGATATTTGGAGCATGAAAGGTATGGTCACCATTCACTTGTGTTGTATGGACCTACAGAGCTGAAATATTCTTCTAAAAATCTTCGTTTGTGTTCTGCAGACGAAAGTCATACACATCTGTGATGGCATGAGGATGAGTAAATGATGAGTTCCCTTAAAAGGCATAGTTTACCCAAAAATTAAACCATCGCCAATAACAGTTAATCACTTACAATGGAAGTTAATGGAGCCAGATGATAAATGTTAAAATACACACTGTCAAAAGTATAGCCACAAGACATAAACATGATATGTGTTAACATGATTTTAGTGTGATAAAATCACTTACTAAGGTTTTTCGTGTAAAGTTATATAAAAAAAACAACAACTTCATTGTCAGGACGACATAATGCCGCAAACCCTGTAATCTAGTAAACAGCATAACGCTGGTAAATCCCTGAATTTATCACACTAAAATCATGTTAACATGTATAATCTTTACGTCTTGTGGCAATACCTTTGAAACCATGTGTATTTTAACGTTTATCATCTGGCCCCATTCACTTCCATTGTAAGTGCCTTACCATAAATGTGATTTGAATTTTTTTGCATTTTTATTTTTTATCAACTTGTACAACTTGGAACATTCCTTCAATCCCCATGGTTTTTAAGTAAATGCTGAACAAGCACATATGGGTGTGGTGTTTAGGTGTCCACATACTGTAGGCTATTTAGTGTATCAGAAGAAAATTGATAAAGCTTTTAAGTTAGCCCAAACATTTCCACTTCCTGAGTTTTTGATTATCAAGCAGCATTGGGGTGCCGATCAGTCTAATTCTCATGGTGCGCGTCTCTCCTCTCCTTCAGCATCTGAGCCTTGGTGAGAGTGAAAGAAGGGTGTCTATCTCTTCAGTGTCAGGGGAGCTCTGTCTTAATCAATCCAAAACACCAGATCACAAATACCTCTTTGTTTACAGTTTCTATACACAACTGAAGGTAATAAAAGGTACTACTGTAATAGGTGACAATATGGTGCTTCAAGGTGGTGAAAAACATTGCAACTCATGTGGTGCTACTTCCCAAAACAAGATGGGGGTCACGTTTTGTACGGTGCCGGGTAAAACGAATGACGCTAAAACATCAACAGGTCAAGCCAGGTCTGCCACATCTCATTTTATATCTTTTTTTACAGCCTTTTTGTACAATGTCCTCTGGTGCTCTTTAAAAAAAACAAAAAAAAACGCCTCAGCCTTTCAATCTTTGAGGTCTGCTTCCTACAGTCTGCTTGCAACCGGAGTGCATGAAAACCAGCCACATGGGCAGTGATGTTTTTTGTCATCCATACCTTGAAATCAAAGGCTGTGGTGAGCTAATTTTTTTACTAGTGTCACACAGACCAGAATCATTACTGTACAACTCGTAGTGTGCGTTGCGGCTGCAGGATGGGTAGCGTCGGTCCTTTCTCGGCCAGGTGAATCAACCTTTGACTGTGGTGCGCGCGCAGACTATTTTCAGTCAGGTGCAAAACTTTAAAAGGTGCGGCTTCACAATGTTCTTCTACCTTTTTATAGCAATTTTGTGCTGTGTTACCAACAATATCAAGCACTTTTGTATATGTATACTTCTTTATTTCTTTGATATTTTTTAAAAATCTTTCCTCTTGATTCTTGTGAATTGTTTTTCGGGTTATGTTAAATGATGTGAAACTCTTGCCGTTATATAAGGTAATACTATGTTGTGTACAGTAGGGCTGTGCCAATAGATGTGAAAGAATGAGCTAGGATAGAATAAGTCCATCTGTCGTGCTAGTGGTGAAGGGGCTGAATTCAAATACCACCCCTCTCATGTTCTCACGTGCTACAGAGTCGCTTTATCATAACTCGCGTCGAGAAAGTAGTGTCTGCTCACAGTTCTACCGGTATATAATCCAAAAGTGAGTGTGTTTGTTAAATATCCCTGTAGGAAATTAGTCGTTTTCACAGATGGGGTGTCATCATGACACAATCATTAACTACGTCTGGTCCCTAGCGTAGATCTGAAAACATAATTATGGATGTTGACCATGTCAATAATTTAGTTGTAACATGCAAGCTATGTAATAGATGAGGCTAAATTTGTGAATTTGGTTAGAAATGGGCTCTAATGAAAACCTTGTTAGCTTCTTTTTTTAATTTAAGGCATTGCACTGCTTACATACCTTAAACATTTTTCATGTTCAGCAATGTTTCTTGTTATTTTCCAAATGCCCAGATTTCTTTTTGTACATTTTGTACATAAAAATTGTCTGTTGCTTTTTTTTTAAATGACCTATGAGATGTACAAATATAATTCTTTGCTAATATATTATCATTGAATCAAAACAGCACTCAAATCGCAAAGAGGGGGTGTAATTGACACAATAGCAACAGGTAAATTGACATAAGCTATAAAGAAGCAGGGTGTTAGAACTGTGTGTCTTTTGTAACTCATATTTATGTGTTAAATGGGGGGAAAACTAAAGAATGAGGTCGCTAAGTAATTTTAACAGTCCCATCTTTACTGCACAGCCCTACATACAAAAGTGTGTTTCAATTTGCTTTTTAATTCTTTTTTTTTAATTAAGAGAGGGATTGTAGGTGTTTCCTAAGGTGCTAAACATTTTATCTAATTGAGAAAAATATATTATTTGGAAAAGATATGAACTTTTTTTTTTCCTTTTATTATTGGAGAAACACTTATTTTACTCACTCATATAAAGATATTAACAAAGGCATTTTAACTTTGTACTTGAAAAAAATAATAAATGATGAAAGATTCTTATATTGTTTTAGAATAGATATTGCTGTAGTTGGTGCTTATCTGTGGGAAATCATGTACTCATAATGGGAAATGACAAAAAATATTATAATAACATTTGCTGTTAACATGAACTTGCTTAATATCCAGGCAGAATTGCTTCTAAGTCCTACATTCCATGCCTTATATCCAACCCTCCATTCTCTTGTTTTGTTTTTTAGTTTCATTTTGTCATTTTATTTTCTCTGTTTTGTTAAATTTTGCTTTATTTTGGTATATTATATTTTTGGCTGTAACAGCCATTTGTTTGCTCTCCAAGCAGGTTCTCTGTATATCTCAGTGACACTGTTGATCTGTGTGAGCTCTGTTGTGTCATATAAACTTATTTTCAGGCCTTCTCTCCTTCTGCAATCAGCTCATACAGCAAATGTAGCAGTCATTCACCACCTCTCCCCATTTCTTTCGTTATGTGCCCAGAACGAAGAAAAAAGGCTCCTTATGTACTTGTGCTGGAGAACACTTGAATAAATGTATTGTTTTTTGTGGAAAAAAAGTGCAGTTGTTTGTTTTCTTTACAAATATTCACAGCAAATACTCATATTATTAAATTATCAATTACATTTTGCAATAATAATGTATCGAAATATTTAGTTAATACTGGGGAAGGTCATTAATATAGCATTTATATTAAAATAATTATATTAACACTTTAGGTCCCATTTGTTAACATTAACAATAAACAATACTTTTAAAGCATTTATTAATCTTGGTTAATGTTAACTTCAACATATAGAACCACTTTTTTTTTTTATTAATTGTTTTTATCAAAAGTTATGTGTTAACAGCACTATGAACTAACAATAAAAATTTGTATTAATTAGCATTAACAAAAATGTATAAATGATGTAAAAATATATATTGTTCATTGTTAGTTCATGATGCTTAATGCATTAACTAATGTTAATGAATGGAACCTTATTGTAAAGTGTTACAATAATTATATATGCTATCTTTTTTTTTTAAGTAATATCCTGCATAGTCACATACCTTGAAGTCTTGGCTACAATATATATATATATATAGTGAACGTTTCCAACATTACTGTCCAGGAAAAAAGATACAGTTCACCTTTTAGATGTGCAATTTTTAGATTATTGAGTGTACATTTATAACATACTTTGTATTATATTATGCTGGAATAAGTTTTAAAAAAATGAGTTACCATAGCTGAGATGGGGTTTCTTATACAGCTGCTGAGGGAGTGACAGAACATTTGGCCTTTTCTGACTGCTGTAATACAAATCCAGCATTTTGCATCAATAATCATGTTTCCGTAACATACCAAAAATGATCTGATTGGCTAGTTTATTCAGACTGACCTCACAGTGAAACTAGAAACAGTAGGTTGACATTTCTTTTGCTAAAATCATACTGTAATTACCGAAATGTGAAACTCTGCCCTCAGTGTCCAAAACATTAACTGATGTTGGGTGTATTGGCACTATAGTGCAACGTACAGCCCTATTTATATCTGAAAAAAAAAAAAATGACGATAATCATCGGGAAAATTTTCTATTTTCCTGGTGAAATGTCCACGGAGGGGCGCCAAAAGTGAGATGTGAAGCGAGTTGTTTTCAGCTGTGCAGGTTGTAATTCAGTGAAGAGGAATGCATATTTTATCAACTGTACCACCCAACCCAAACCTAAACCTAACCATCAGTGGAGTAAAAATTAGGCTTGAGATTGATGCCTTTTTCACGGATCGATAATCAGAAAGTTTTTCAGATGATTATCGATTTATAGGCATTTTTTCAGATATAAAAAGGGCTGCACATTTCACTATAGTCTTTGTCTCTTCAAACATGTTTCTCAACACAGACGACATGGCACATTTTAAAATTTGAAACAATTATTTTCTATGAAGCTACACACACCATTGCTCACCATCTCCGGAGGATGCTCAAAATTCTGCAGCACCAATGAGCTCAACTTGCATACTTTTCCATTAAATTTACTCTAGCCATAACTGGATGATATCTTGTGCATATGTATCTTTCATCTGGCCTACACAATGTATTTTCAGTTACAGGTATGTTGTTTTGTGGTTTGACAGCTTGAACGAAACCTTTTTTCAGTGCCCATCTCTGTGTGCCACTCTCGAAACGAGGGCACTCCATCCGACCTCCATCCCCCTAAGAATACTTTGTCTGTCAATCATAACACTGGCTAGGACCCAATGTTTTATGTATTTATCCCCTATATTAATGACTGCCCCATCACCTAAAATACAGAGTCTGGGGCAAAATGAAATTTTAGTTCCCAATACGTCACACATAAAACTCTGAACCCTCAACCAAAATTCTTGGATCTTAACACACCACCAAAAAACATGGGTTGTGTCCCCATCTTCTGATTGGCATCGCCAGCAGGTGGGTGTGTCTTTAAGACCAAGCCTGTACAATCTAGAGGGGGTCCAATTGAATCGATGTAAAATCTTAAATTGCATAATGCACACCCTTGCATCTCTAGATGTAGACTTGACGTTTTTTAGAATCTTAGCCCACACTCCCTCCTCCAATACCAAGTTCAAATCTTTCTCCCATAATCTCTTGAGAGAAGTTGAAGCTCCGCCCCTCAGACTCTGAGTTAGCAGGGAGTAATACACTGATGCCTCATGACCTTTTCCAAAGGCAGAAATCACTCCTCCCAGAGTGTCTGCCGCTTTAGGGGGGTGTATGCTACTCCCAAAAATAGTACAGAGCAGGTGGCGCAGTTGTAAATATCTAAAGAATTGAGATCTGGGAATCCCAAAATGTTGAACCATATTTTCAAAGGATCTCAACACTCCACTTTCATATAGGTCACCGAGTGTATTAACCTCCCTCACAATCCACTCTGTCCAGCAGAAAGGGGACTTATTAATACATAATTTTGGGTTCAGTCATATGCTCGAGGCAACATTTAAAGAAATGTCTGAATTAAACATTCTGGACACTTTTTCCATACCGCATGCAAATGCAAGATAACGGGGTGTAACTTAACTTCTCCGGTTAGTTTGATAGAAAGGCTTTGCAATGGCGAGATAGGGGCAAGAACTTCCTGTTCAATACAAAACCAGGGAGGGGCTCTCTCAGGTGGAAGCAACCAATGAGCCAAATGTCTGAGACTGAACGCATAATAATAAAACAAAATCTTGGGTAGGCCTAGCCCACCTTTGTCAATCGGTCTATGTAACTTACTGAAATGTAATCTGGGACGTTTACCATTCCAAATGAAGGACTTCGCTATGCTATCAAATTGCTTGAAATAAGAGAGGGGGACATCTACAGGGAGAGATTGTAGCAGGTAGTTGAATTTTGGAATACAATTCATTTTAATAACATTAACCTTCCCAGTCATAGATAAATGTAATGAAGCCCACCTGCCCACATCGCTCGAAAAACTTTTTATTAAAGGGTCAAAATGAGCTCTAACTAAATCACACAAATTTGCTGGGAATAAAATACCCAAATACTAAATGCACTGTTTGGGCCACTGGAAGGCGCCCGGCTGAAAAGCCGTTACCAGGCAGTATGCTGTCAGCGCCAAAGCTTCGGATTTAGACCAATTAACTCTGTATCCTGAGAATTTAGAAAAATAATTAATCTGTGGAGGCAAGGCATAGATCTAGTAGGGTCAGAGACGAATAATAAAATATCATCTGCATTAAGCAACAGCTTATGTGCCACACCTCCCGCCATCACCCCTGGAAAATCATCTTCCTTTCTTATTGTGGCTGCTAATGGTTCAAGGGCAAGACAGAACAATAATGTGGAAAGAGGGCAACCCTGCCGGGTGCCCCTATCCAGAGTAAAATAATCTGAAATTAATCCATTTGTTTGTACCGCCGCTACCGGGTGTCTATAAAGTAACTTAATCCATCCAATAAAAGTATTCCCGAACCCGGACACTTCCAAAATCTTCAAAAGATAATCCCATTCTACCATATCAAATGCCTTTTCAGCAACAAGTGAGATGGCAGCGACCGGAGTCTGATCATTCGCCACTGACCACATGATATTGATGAAATGCCTAATGTTATCAGAAGAGCTATGGCCCTGAATAAACTCCACCTGATCTATATGTATAAGAGATGTAATAACTTTACTTAATTGGTTAGCCAAAATTTTTGACAATATTTTAACGTCTAGCTGGATCAAGGAAATTGGACGGTAACTCTTACACTCGCTTGGATCTTCGTCCTTTTTAGAATCAGACTGATCCGGGCTTGTGTCATGGTTGTCGGAAGCTTTCCATTCTTTAATTAATCCGTATAAACTTCTAGCAAGAGTGGAGCCAGTTATGTAGCATAAGATCTAAAAATTTCAGTGGCAAAGCCATCTGGCCCCAGAGCCTTGTCTGTAGGCAAGGCCTTAATTACCTCACCAAGCTCCTCCAAGGTTATCCCAGAATCAAGATAACTGTTGGCTCAGCCAACAGTTTAGGAAGTTCTAATGGTTCCACAAAGTTTCTAATATCTTCATCAGTAGAAGAGGACGTGGAACTATAAAGATCAAGATAGAATTCTTTAAAAGCCTTATTAATATCAGAGCCCGAGGTAAATATTTCACCACCAGCAGATTTCACTGAGGGAATAGTAGAAAAAGACTCTCTCTGTTTTATATATCTAGCCAGAAGTTTTCCTGCTTTGTCCCCCAACTCAAAGTATGACTGTTTTGCCCTGAATAGCCAAAACTCCACCTTCCGCAACAAAATAGTATTATATCTGTATTTCAATCAGGTCAATTCTCTGAGGCCATTAAATGACATTCGGTGCTTCAGTCCTGCCTCGGCACTTTTAATATTCCCTTCCAGTTCCACAAGTTCTTGTGCTTTGGATTTTTTGGTGAAAGCGGTATACTGTATAATCCGGCCCCTAAAAGCCGCCTTAAGTGCCTCCCAAGCCACACCCACAGAGGATACAGAGGATCAGTTGGTCTCCAAATAGACATTGATTTCAGCCTTTAGCATTTGTTGGAATTCAGGATTTTGCAAGAGGGATACATTAAAATGCCAACTATATGATTTCCTTTTCTTCATATGTGGCAAAACCTCTAAACACATCAGAGCGTGATCTGAGACTAAAATGTTTCGGATTGAGCAATCAACAACAGATGAAATGAGGGACTTGGATATAATAAAAATATCTATTCTAGAGTAAATCTTATGGACTGATGAAAAAATGTATAGTCCCTACCAGATGGGTACAAAAGCCTACAAATATCTGTAAGACCAAGATTTTTACACATCCTGTGAAGCATCAATGTTGCTCTAGGGGGCTTACACTCTTTTGCTTCACTATGATCAAGGACTGAGTCCATCAAAAGATTAAAGTCTCCTCCCAATATTATATCATGAGGGGTGCCAGCGGCTTGCAACATCCCTTCAGGATCTATAAAAAAGCTCTGATCATCGACATTAGGTGCATAAATATTAGCCAAAATAAGACTTCGTCCCTGAATTTAAGCTAAAACAATAATAACTCTTCCTAATTTATCTTTACTCTGTTTGAGACATTTGAATTGTAGATGTTTACTTATCAGTGTAATGACTCCCCTGCTCTTACTCGAGCCAGCACTAAAATAAATGCCCACCCCATATCTTTCCAAATTTTTCAGCTTTCTGTGGTAAAAGGTGCATTTTTTGAAACACAATATCATATTTCTTACGCTTTAGAAGAGAAATAATCTTACTTCTTTTTATGGGGTGTCCCAACTCCAAGAATCGATCACATTTCTCTCTTGTCGAGTTCGCAAAGTCTGGGAACAATAAAATGCTGTGGTTCTTCCAAGATCTTTATCGGATTATCTCAAATATTTGGCCAGAATTGATTGGGACCTGTCTGCCTCATCGGATCGCCAAGCCGGAACCCTGTGAGCTCGCTCGATTTCCAATTTATGGCCTGCTATGTCAAGCAGACTTGGAAAGAGCCCATCCAGGAATTCCACCATATTCTGTCCCTCCACTCCCTCCGGGACTCCCACGATATGGATGTTATTCTACCGGCTATGGTTTTCCATGTTCTCCAACTTCTCCCAGACATGCTCTAAATCCACCTTGGTCGCTAGTGGATTAGCAGATAATTCCCTCTCCAATGACTCCAGATAATCGATCCGTTTCTCGACATCCCCCACTCTTGTGACCACATCAGTAAATTTCGCCTCCATGGCAGTGGTCGATCGACGTATCACAGCAAGATCCTCCAAGTCAGCAACGACCTTCGTCAGCATTGCCGACGTGCTCAACATCTCTCACCACAATTCCCGCATCTCTCCAACCAAATCGACTCCCCGGTCCATGGCCTCCTCAGGGGTGTCAGCCCAAAAACTTAAGTGTCTTTTTTTTCCTCCCAAATTGGAATGCCCAATTCCCAATGTGCTTTTTTTTAAGTCCTCATGGTCGCGTAGTGGTTCGCCTCAGTCCGGGTGGCGGAGGACGAATCCCAGCTTCCTCCGCATCTGAGATCATCAACCCGCTCATCTTATCATGTGGCTTGTTGAACGCATTGCCACGGAGACATAGCGCCTGTGGAGGCTTCACGCCATGTACCGCGGCATCCACGCTCAACTCACCAAGCGCCCCACCGAGAACGAACCACATTATAGCGATCATAAGGAGGTTACCCCATGTGACTCTAGCCTCCCTAGCAACCGGGCCAATTTGGTTACTTAGGAGACCTGGCTGGAGTCACTCAGCACGCCCTGGGATTTGAATTAGTGAACTAGCGAACTCCAGGGGTGGTAGCAAGCGTCTTTTACCACTGAGCTACCCAGGCCCACGTAAATGTCTTTTAATGTCTCCAAAGCCCAAGGATTTTGAATTCTTTGACATATTGTCCTCCTATAACAGTTATGGAACAGAGTGTATCGAATCTCACCGGTTTATGTCATTAAAAGGTATTAAAACTAGCAAAGCTTGCCGTTCACATATCCGATCCTCGCATGGCGTCACGTGACTACATTACATTCTTATTTTAAAGAAATAGTTCTCCCAAAAATGAAAATTCTTTCATTGTTTACTCTCCGTTTCTGTTTAATATAGGAAAGAAAGTCATACAGGTTTGGACTAGCATAAATGTGAGTAAATGATAACTGCATTTTCATTTTTGGTTGAATTATCCCTTTAAAACTATATCTCAGGATGTTGATGTATTAAAAAGGGCCACAGGTAAGTTTATTAGCTTTAGACACAAAAAATATTGCAATTAGAGGCAGAGCACAAGCGGGAAGAGCTGGAAAAGAAGGAGTAAGGCCTGATCCAGAGCAGAGACAAGATGCTGCAAGAGAATATAAAGCCTCCTCCTATGTTTTCTATTAGCCTAACTGTTTTCATCATGTAACTCAAATATGAGTAGGCCTATGTCTTAGCTAAGTTTCCCTACATTGCCCTTTAATATAGATATATTTTTTTTATGTATAATATTTTTAGCTGATCTATATTTAAAGGAGTATCTGCGTTATTACTAAGACTATGTGTGATCTGTTTGGTCTATCCTCACAAACAATTCACAATCACATCTTTATGGGCTGAAATTGAAATATCGTAGGCCTATATTTTATCCAATCACCAGAGAAATATCAATTTTTACATCACTGCAAACAGTTTTGTGTGTTTGGTTAATTAATTTTCCTATTATTGAGATAATTCCTGCCTGTACATGTTATAACCACTGATTTTTGCATCATTTGAAAAAGATTCAGTTTTTCCAAGAGACACAACCAAACAAGCTACTTTTTAAAAGTTGCAAAGAGTATCAGAAGAGACTGGTTTTGCAAAGATGTTTCAGTGCGACATTTAACAAATTTTATTCACAAAAATGTCTTGCCAAAATGCCACACCTTCAGGTAAGACAAAAAAAATCAAATAAAATTCTCAAGATTTAATAGCAGTTATTTTAAAATCCACTTCTGGTTGTTTCGTCTCAGCTATCTATGAAATCCAGATTTTCTACACCACGGCTAACACTAGTCAATATCTCCTATCCAGTCAACAGCCTCACAGAAATGCTTTATGTTCTCCTGTCATTTTTGTGATGGCTGGCAAGAAACCCCAAGCTTTTGTGGTCTCAGGTAAGACCTAAGTGCTGCACAGAATTGTTTAAATATTTTTCTCCATCATACACCACAATGTAAATGATTTCTTTAGGTGGATACTGCTCTTCTGGACCCATGATGGATCAACCAGTGAACGAGGTGGTTTCCACAGAGAGAACAAGTGGAGATGTGCACACATGTGAGACATAAAGTGTTCAATGACATATTTTTATGACTCTTAATCTTTATCACAAGGCAGCATTGTATTGATTTGATGTACCTCAAACGTTCTGGTTATGGCTTGTTCTAAATCTATAACCAGAAAGTTTAAGGTACATCAAATCAATACAGTGCTGCCTTGCGATAAAGATAAAGAGTGTTTGGTTAATTCAGCATTCTTACATCTATCTGCATTATGAAGTGTGATTGGTCTTTGCTTTCTTGCACCAAAGTGGCAAAACTGAAGCCTTCAGGAAATGCAAATTAAGGTTTACCATTCTACAGTACATTCACTCATTCTGAATCATTTTAAATAATTTCATTTCATGGCTGTGTTTTCTAGATCTAGCTGAATTTAAAAAAAAAAAATTTATTATGCAAATTTGTATGTACTAATAACATACAGTAGTTTGTATTATTTCTGTATATAGCTACCCTTTCATAATGATATGTTGATGGCTATGATAAACTTGACTGATTAATTTACCTTTATGTACTCCCAGCAGTTGCATTATTTTCAAGCCGTGATACTGCAGTTGCTGGGACCTCTGCAGCTGGTCAGGCTCTTTCAGTATTTCCAAATGGGCCTACAGTGCATCATTGCTCTCGAAAGAGAACTTCTGCTGCTACGATACCCTTAAACACAGAGGAAACCCAGGCAAACCCCCTGACCTCTGCGACTGGGTCAATGATGTCGCCTAAGAAGCGCTGGATGGAGAAAATGGTGAAAGAGCCTGATATATAACAACTACAAGATGTAGATTAATATATGTCATGTATGTAAATATATGTTATCTTTATGTTGTCCATTGTTTAGGTATTGAAATAAAGCATTTGCAAATAATAAAATTATACAAATTGTCCTGTTTAAAAAGTTTACATACCTTTGGTTTTTTAAGGAATAGTTCACCCAACTCATCATTTACTCACCCTCATGCCATCCCAGATGTGTATGACTTTCTCTCTTCTGCTGAACACAAACAAAGATTTTTAGAAGAATATCTCAGTTCTGTTGGTCCATACAATGCAGGTCAACAGGGTCCAAAACTCTGAAACTCAAATAGCATATAAAGGCAGCATACAAGTAATCCACACGACTCCAGTTGTTAAGTCTATGTCTTCAGAAGTGATATGATAAGTGTGGGTGAGAAACAGATCAATATTTAAGTTCTTTTTTACTAAGAATCACATTCTTCTTCTTTTGTTTTAGGCGATTCACATTCTTTGTGCATATCGCCACCTACTGGGCAGGGAGGAGAATTTATAGTACAAAAGGCCTTAAAGGCACACTCATTAACTTTTGTCTTTGTGTCATCTTGGACTTAACACTGACACCTCACGGCTTGGATGCAGCATAATTCAAAATCAATAGTTTTCAGTTTCAGATGCCATTGTAGAAATTTAGTATTCACAGTCAGCCATGATTACTTTAATCAATGAGTGAAAATGTCAAATAACAGGACGGTTACTGAGAATAAGTGAGTAGTATTCGGCTAGTCATGTGATTCTAACATGGCAGCCTCCATATGCGGACCCTCTCAATGTAGAATAAAACAGCTTTTATAAGGTTACTGATATGAGTCTTTATTTTAATGTGAGTGGTCATAATTTCCTACATATATTGAAAAATTAAAATTCAGTTCTTTAGGAGTATATATGATGACATTCAAAATTTTAGTTCGGGGGATAGAATTCACCAAAATTATTCAAATTTTTAAACAAGGTGTTTGAAGCCAACATATGAAACCAAGGCTAGAGAAAATACACATTTGTGTAATTGTCAAGTCAAGTCATTTTTATTTGTATAGCGCTTTTGACAACACACATAGTTTCAAAGCAGCTTTACAGAATATCATGCTTTCACAGACAATGAAACTGTAATATCTATAAAGTCTTAGAGCCATCATCATCACTGTAATTTGATTAAATATGATTGTAAATTGTGTATAAAAATAAATAATTAAAAAATTAAATAATAATTGTATTAAGAACCCCAGTGAGCAAGCCAAAGGCGACTGTGGCAAGGAAAACAAAACTCCATAAGATGTTGGTTAATGGAGAAAAATAACTTTGGGAGAAACCAGGCCAACTGTGGGGGCCAGTTCCCCTCTGGATAAACAGCATGAATATAATGCCAATATTAGTTATTTGTGTGCAGTGCAAGTCATGGTTTAAAATTTGTAAACTAAGTAAGCGTTAAGGTCCAGTGTTTAAACAAAGATTTTGGATGAACTGTAAGATTAATGGCTAATGTCTTTGAAGTCCATCCTGGATTAACTGCAGAAGTTCACATAGATGCATTGTCCTTTGTTAGCTGGCTGATGAAGGCTTTTGTTGGCAGTTAATTGATAGTCTATGTATTCCATTTCAAGAGTGCAGTCCATTAACAGACAAAGATGATGCAGGCAGAGATCAATGAGGTGCATCGCTTTTCAACCGGCAGGTCATTTCGGTGATGATCGGTGGGGTCCATCCTAAATCCAAGTTTCTGGGAGTGGCATATGAAATATCTGATGTCTTACATTTGGAGTTGGCATCAGTTCTTTCTCTGAAGTCCATCATAAAAGACCGAAGTGATGTCTGGATAGCACCGGCCATAGTTTGTCGTCATCACTCAGCGACACATAGCAGTGGAGTCCGACACCAAGCAGGAACGGAGCTGGATCTGGCCGGCTCTGGTAACCTTGGGATATGAATCCCGAGGTTGAGACAGGGAAACAAATAGAATAATATTAGCGTTGATGTCACTCAATTTTATGCAAAGTTATAGATCATGATAGATGTTTCTGGTTCCGGCAGACCTAACTAAAGCAGCCAAATTGTGAGTTGATGGATAAATTAGGTGTATGCCTGGCTAAATAGATGAGTCTTTAGTCTAGACTTAAACTGAGTGAGTGTGTCTGCATCCCGAACAGTGTTAGGGAGAATATTCCATAGTTCAGGAGCCAAATAGGAAAAGGATCTACCTCCTTTTGTTGGATTTTGATATTCTAGGAACTATTAACAAGCCAGAATTGTATGATCATAATGAATGTGATGGAATATAGCATGACAGAAGGTCACTTAAGTACTGTGGAGCTAGACCATTCAAAGCTTTGTATGTAGTTAACCGAATTTTAAAATAATATGAAATTTAACAGGTAGCCAATGTAACGACGATAAAATGGGGCTAATATGATCATATTTGTTGGTTCTAGTCACCAGTCTGGCAGTTGCATTTTAAACCAATTGAAGTTTATTTATTGAACTTGCTGGACATCCTCCCAGTAATGCATTACAATAATCTAGTCTTGAGGTGATGAACGCATGAATTTGTTTTTCGGCAGAAGCAACAGAGAGCATGTGTCGTAATTTAGCAATATTTCTCAGGTAGAAGAATGCTGTTCTACAAACATTGGTAATTTGATTTTCAAAGGACAGATTGGTATCAAATATAACACCTAAGTTCTTTGCTGAAGAAATTGACATAACAGTACATCCATCGAGAGTCAAATTATATTTTAGCGGCTTATTTTTAGAGGTTTTTGGTCCAATAATTAGTACCTCTGTTTTGTTGGAATTGAGTAGAAGGACATTTCTGGCCATCCAATATTTGAGGTCATTGATACACTCTGCTAATTTGGAGAATTGTGAAATTTTGTCGGGTTTAGATGAAATATAAAGTTGGGTATCGTCGGCATAAAAGTGGAAACTTATTCCACGATTCCTGATAATATCTCCCAGGGGAAGCATTTATAAGCAGAAAAGCAGAGGCCCAAAAACTGATCCCTGAGGCACTCCATACTGAACTTTTGTTTGATTTGACAATTCCTCGTTTACACATACAAAGTGGTAGCGGTCTGATAAATAGGATCTAAACCATGCTAATGTAAGTCCACTAATGCCAACATAATTCTCCAGCCTATTCAAGAGAATGTCGTGATCTATGGTGTTGAAGGCAGCACTAAGTTCTAAAAGCACTAGAAAGGAAATGCAGCCGTGATCAGTTCATAAGAGCAAGTCATTTGTAACTCTGATAAGTGCAGTCTCTGTACAGAATCAGAATCAGAATCAGAATGAGCTTTATTGCCAAGGAATTGTCGTGGTGACAGAAGCTTCCAGTGCACAAACAATACAACAACAAGACAGAATAATAATAAAAAAATGGAATAAAAATAAAAAGTGAATAGAAAATATAAGTATATATAGAAATACATGATAAAAAAAATATATATATATGAGATGGATAGCCTGAGGGAAAAATCTCTTCCTGTGCCTGACGGTTCTGGTGCTCAGTGCTCTGTAGTGCCGGCCAGAAGGCAACAGTTCAAAAAGGTAGTGGGCTGGGTGAGTGGGGTCCAGAGTGATTTTTTCAGTCCTTTTCCTCACTCTGGAAGTATACAGTCCTTGAAGGGAGGGCAGGGGGCAACCAATAATCTGCTCAGCAGTCCGAACTGTCCTTTGTAGGCTTCTGATGTCTGATTTCGTAGCTGAACCAAACCAGACAGTTATTGAAGTGCAGAGGACAGATTCAATGACTGCTGAATAGAACTGTATCAGCAGCGCCTGAGGTAGGTTGAATTTCCTCAGCTGGTGAAGGAAGTACAAACTCTGCTGGGTCTTTTTCACAATGGAGTCAATGTGGGTCTCCCACTTCAGGTCCTATGAGATGGTAGAGCCCATGAACCTGAATGACTCCACTGCTGCCACAGTGCTGTTCAGAATGGTGAGCGGGGTGGATGCTGGGGTGTTCCTCCTAAAGTCCACTATCATCTCCACTGTTTTGAGCGTGTTCAGCTCCAGGTTGTTTTGACTGCACCAGTGAGCCAGCCGTTCAACCTCCCTTCTGTATGCAGACTCATCGTCATCTTGGATGAGGCCGATGACAGTAGTGTTATCTGCAAACTTCAAGAGCTTGACAGAGGGGTCCTTGGTATACTGAGAGAAGAGTAGTGGGGAGAGCACACATCCCTGGGGGGCACCAGTGCTGATCGTACAGGTGCTGGAAGTGAATTCCCCCAGTCTCACTAGCTGCTGCCAGTCCGTCAGAAAGCTGGTGATCTACTGACAGATAGACATGGGAACAGAGAGTTGATGTAATTTAGTCCAGAGGATAGCTGGGGTGATGGTGTTGAAAGCCAAACTGAAGTCCACAAAAAGAATCCTTGCATATGTCCCTGGTCTGTCCAGATGTTGCAGGATGTTATGCAATCCCATGTTGACTGCATCAACCACAGACCTGTTTGTTCAATAAGCAAATTGAAGGGGATCTAGAAAGGGTCCTTCAGGTGGGTCAACACCAGTCTCTCAAATGACTTAATGACCACAGACGTCAGAGCGATGGGTCTGTAGTCATTAAGTTCTGTGATACTGGGTTTCTTTGGGACAGGAATGATAGTGGAGCGTTTGAAGCAACAGGGAACTTCACACTGCTCCAGTGATCTGTTGAAGATCTGTGTGAAGATGGGGGCCAGCTGCACAGCACAGGATTTTAGACAAGTGGGTGAAACATCGTCTGGGCCCTGTTTTTTCCTTGTCTTTTGTTTCCGGAAGACACGGCACACTTCCTCTTCACAGATCTTAAGTGCAGATTGACTAGCAGGATGGGGGAGGAGGGGGGTTGCAGGAGGTGTTGATGTTTGTGTGAAGTGAAGGTCAGAGTGTGTTTGGGGTGTGAGACTAGGCCTTTCAAATCTACAGTAAAACACATTCAAGTCGTCAGCCAGTTGTTGGTTCCCTACAGTTTTGGGAGATGGTGTCTTGTAGTTAGTAATGTCTTTCAGGCCTCTCCACACTGATGCAGGGTCGTTAGCTGAAAACTTGTTTTTCAGCTTATCAGAATAGCTTCTTTTAACCACTCTGATTTCCTTATTCAGTGTGTTCCTGGACTGATTGTACAAGATTTTATCCCCACTTCTGTAAGCATCCTCTTTGGCCTGACGAAGCTGCCTGAGTTTTGCTGTAAACCATGGTTTGTAATTGTTGTATGTTAAATAAGGCCTAGTAGGAATGCACATATCCTCACAGAAACTGATATATGATGTCACAGTATCTGAGTTCATCCAGATTGTTGTCTGCAGCCTCAAATACACTCCAATCAGTACAGTCAAAGCAGGCTTGTAGTTCCAGCTCTGCTTCATTGGTCCATCTCTTTACAGTCTTTTCTACAGGTTTAGCTGATTTTAGTTTCTGCCTGTAGGTTGGAAGAAGATGAACCAGACAGTGATCAGAGAGTCCCAAAGCTGCTCTAGGGACAGAGAGATATGCAACCTTTATTGTTGTGTAGCAATGATCCAGTGTATTTCTGTCTCTGGTGGGGCATGTAATGTGCTGTCTCTATTTTGGCAGTTCATGGGTGAGGTTGGCTTTGTTAAAATCACCGAGTATAATAATAAGTGAGTCCGGGTATTGTTGTTCCATGTCTGTGATCTGATCAGCCAGCTGTTGCAGTGCTGCGTTCACACACATGTATGGAGGAATATAAACACTCACCAGAATAAAAGAGGATAACTCCCGTGGTGAGTAGAAAGGCTTACAGTTGATAAAGAGCACTTCCAAATTAGGACAGCACATCTTCTTTAACATTGTTACAGCTGTACACCAACATTCATTGATGTAAAAACATGTTCCACCACCTCTCGTTTTCCCTGTTAACATCGTAATGTGATCCGCTCTAAACATCTGAAAGCCCGGCAGATGTAATGCGTTGTCCGGAATAGCTTCACTCAGCCAGGTTTCTATGAAGCACAGTGCAGCAGAGTTTGAAAAGTCCTTGTTTGTACGGGTGAGGATATGTAACTTGTCCATTTTGTTAGGGAGAGAGCAGAGATTCACTAGATGAATCATCGGTAGTGCTGTTCAAAAGCCCTGCTGACGGAGCTTGACCAGCGCGCCGGCTCGCATCCCTCGCTTGCGTCTTATAGCGCGCTTAAACAACACAGCTGCGCCTTCGATTAACATGTCAAGCAAAATGTCTGAATAGTCCAAAACTGGGAAAAGATTGTCTGGTATGTGCTACCGAATGTTCAGCAGTTCATCCCTGGTAAAACTGATTGGAAAAAAATAACTAAACACAAGACAAAAAAACAAAAACAACAAAAGAACTGGAGAGCTCCACACCGAGGCTGCCATCTGCGGCGCCACCTTGGCAGTCATGTACAGTGATGGGGCCTAAATCCTGACTGAAATTTTGGGATGTAGTTGGGATCATAGTTGGGATGACACTACCTTTTCTTTTTTGTGATTAACATTTTTTATTGATTCATCTATTAAACAATGAAAAGAAAAACATATATAAACAGAATCAATATTTAACCCTCACAATTGAGCAGCTGTAAATACTTATAGAACTGGGATCTGGGAATCCCAAAAAGTTTAACAAAATTTTGAAAGGATCTCAACACTCCACTCTCATATAGGCCACCGAGTGTAGTAACTCCCCTCACAATCCACTCTGACCTGCAAAAAGGGGACTTGTTGATACATAATATACTCGAGGCAACATTTAAATAAATGTCCGAATTAAAACTCTGGACACTTTTGTCCACACCAAATGCAAATGCGAGACAACGGGGTGTAACTTAACTTCTCTGGTTAGTTTGATAGAAAGGCTTTGCAATGGCAAAATAGGGGCCAGAACTTCCTGTTCAATACAAAACCAGGGAGGGGCTCTCTCAGGTGGAAGAGACCAATGAGCGAAATGTCTGAGACGAATGCATAATCCAAAACTCCTTTTTTGCAACAAAATAGTATTATACCTGTATTTCAATCAGGTCAGTTCTCTGAAGCCCTCAGATGACATTCTGTGCTTCAGCTCTGCCTCAGCACTTTTAATATTCCCTTCCAACTCCACGAGTTCTCGTGCTTTGGACTTTTTGATGAATGAGGCATACTGTACACCTTAAGTGCCTCCCAAGCCCACAGAGGTTACTGAGGACCAGTTGATCTCCATATACACATTGATTTCAGCCTTTAACATTTGTTGGAATTCAAGATTTTGTAAAAGGGATACATTAAAGCGCCAACTATATGATTTATTTTTCTCCGTATATGGCAACACCTCTAAATTCACCAAGGCATGATCTGAGACTAAAATGTTTCCAATTGAACAATCAACAACAGATGAAATGAGGGAATTAGATATATATAAAAAAGAAATCTATTCTAGAATAGATCCCATGGACTGATGAAAAAAATGTATAGTCCCTACCAGATGGTTTCAAAAGTCTCCAAATATCTGTAAGACCAAGATTTTTACACATTCTGTGAAGCGTCAATGTTGCTCTAGGGAGCTTACACACTTTTGCTTCACTATGATCAAGGACTGAGTCCGTCAAGAGATTAAAGTCTCCTCCCAATATTATATCATGAGGGGTGCCAGCGGCTTGCAACATGCCTTCAAGATCTATAAAAAAGCCCTGATCATCAACATTAGGTGCGTAAATATTAGCCAAATTCAACCTTTGTCCCTGAATTTCTGCTAAAATGATAATGACTCTTCCTAATTTATCTTTAAACTGTTTGAGTCATTTGAATTGTAGATGTTTACTTATCAATGTAATGACTCCCCTGCTCTTACTTGAGCCAGCACTAAAGAAAACATGCCCACCCCATATCTTCTCAAATGTTTCAGCTTCCTGTGGGGAAAGATGCGTTTCTTGAAGAAACACTATATCATATTTCTTACGTTTAAGAAGAGAAATAACTTTCCTTCTTTTTATGGGGTGCCCCAACCCATTCACATTCCATGTGGAGAAAGATAATCCACTCATATTAACATTTGACATATTAGGAAAAAAAGACAACAATCAAACCCTGAACTTCTCCCTGAACCAAACAAACAGAAAAAAGAAAAATGTGTGCATTAACCCCATGCACAGCAGTGCCAACTGACTTCATCCCTCTAAACTCAAACAATCCATATATGCCTACGGGAGCCCCCACGACAATTTTGCCGTTGGATTGCTCAAGTCTGGAGCTTTTATAAAAATTTTGTGAGACAGAATTACATAACAGAAAAAATTAAAAAAAATAAAAACTCCAGCCAATAGGCAGAATAAACACAAAGAATATGTAGATTCATCCACATACTGTCCCGAAGGTGTGTTCTTCCCCAAAACAAGCTCCAGCCACTAGTGGACCAACACACACACACACACACACAAAAAACAAACAAAAAAATAAAATTAATAATATATATATATATATATATATATATATATATATATATATATATATAAATTAAATAAATAAAAATAAATGAATTAATAAAAACCGTTCAGTGTCCTCGGGCAGTCAAACGAATGTTCAGTCCAAAAGAGATCTTCCATTGATGTAAGAGTTTCTTGCATTCCTTGAATCGATCACGTTTCTCTCTTGTCGAATTCGCAAAGTCTAGGAACAAGAAAATACTGTGATTCTTCCAAGAAAGCCTTCCCTTACTCCTCACCTCACATAACATGAGATCTTTATCGGATGATCTCAGAAATTTGGCCAGAATCCCTCAGCCTATCTCCGAGACGGGACCCTGTGAGCTCCTCGATTTCCAGCTTATGGCCTGATAATAAGCTTATGGCATAATTCCAATTTTATTTCTGATGATTTCTATT
Organism: Myxocyprinus asiaticus; assembly: GCF_019703515.2. Taxonomy (NCBI): domain Eukaryota; kingdom Metazoa; phylum Chordata; class Actinopteri; order Cypriniformes; family Catostomidae; genus Myxocyprinus; species Myxocyprinus asiaticus. The sequence goes on from NC_059360.1 coordinate 18,558,400, forward strand.
TTATCAGTAAAGAAATTCATGAAGTCATTACTATTGTGCTGAAACGGAATATCTGGTTCAGTCGATGCTTTATTCTAACCAATTTAGCCACAGTTGGAATTTTGACTCAAAACCTTATAGTTTTGTGACCCTATTTTTAAATTTAATATAACATCTTCATAGAGAACAATAAATAAATAAACAAACATTAAAAAATCTTGTTGGGAGCTAGATGAATGCAGCAGGTTTATTGTTTAGATTATATACAGTATATACTTCATATAACTATAATTATTTATTTTGTAATAAGCCATCAAATAAGATTTAAAAAATATATAATTTCTGGTCTGGATTTACAGTTCTGCCACACTGGCATAGTGGTCTTCAATTTCATCCCCTATGATTCCATACAAATGGTACATACCACTGATGACTGGACACGCCCATACTGCAATTCTATTGGTCACTGTAGAGGCTAGCTCTGTGTATCTCGCCTGTGATTGGTCAACGGCTCTCACAGTCTGGATGCTGCTGCAAGCGTACGGTTTGCCGGGCTGGACCAACCGAAGCATCTGCCTGACCGTCTAACCAGGTTTTATTGTTAAACAGCGCTGAAAGTGTACAAAAATTGCGTTTAAGGATATAGCTAAAGAAGTAAGTACACGACGGCTTGTTATTCTGCATGAATTTGCAGGCTATTTGATGAAAATCTTCACTGACTAGTTCACAGAGATATTGCTCGACTCGGTATCATGCAGTTGTCTGTCATGGAAAGGATCTCTCATTCTTGTGTCTCTTATGATGCTCCTTTTAATGGTTAAATGTTTCATTCTCGGTAGCAATTTAATTGTTTTTTTAAATTCTTGTTAATTAGCGTTGATGCCATATGCCCACAGACAGCGCGAGCACACCAGTTATTATAACACGATAATAACACACGAGAGCACATTCTGATGCATTCTGATGATGCTATTATAGCATTTAAATAACAACTAATCTCTCTGTTATCCCGTGTCTTGAAGCATATTGAACGTGATTTGTAGTGTAAGGGCTGGTCGCCCCTTTGTGTGTGACAGGCTCGATATGGTCCAAGTGGGATGAGTCTATCATCATCATCATCAGCAGCAGCAGCAGCCTCTAAATGAAGCCTCGTGCACCTCAATGTTCATATCAGATTAAATTAAATTAGCCTATTACTGCATTGCATGAGTGTTAAACATGTTCATAAAATAGCGCTGTCACTCATGTTTAGGTCTGATACAGATTTCACGTATTGATTCGATTCCGATTCATAAACTCTCGATTCGATTCCGATTCATAAGCTCTCGATTCGATTCCGATTCATAAGCTCTCGATTCGATTCCGATTTCGAAACGTTTCTGTTCGATTCTGTTTCATTTAGGTATATTTACGATATAATGTCCTTTTTGCTTACATACAGTATGAAAGAAATTATCTCTAAGCTAATGCTAGAAATTATACAGGGAACCTTCTAAGTACATTACAAAAATATAATTATTTTAATTAACAACAGGGCCCAAACTATGCAGTTCAGTTGCTGTTTGCTTAACAGTTATACTTAACACACAACCCAAAACTGAAGTACATTTTAAAGTAAAAGATCAATCTTGGTATTTAAAGAATAAAATATTGGGATCATACAAATGAAAATCGTGGTTAATCGGAAAGTCAATATTTTTACCCACCACTAATGTTTACCTAATCGGACTGTTTGAATGGTTGTTTGAAATAACTCGAAGCTAGAAGTATTAACATATTGGCTAAGAAACATTTGACCATATTTGTTATTTTATCTTTTATTTTCCATTCCATTTATTTGTTTTATTTGCATGTCAATTCATTTTTTCCAGCCCCTTGAAAATGTTCCCCTTACAGTCCTTGCCTGGGTTGCTGATTTGATCTCATCCAGTCCAGTTGATTGAATTTAAGTTCCTTTTTCTATGACACAGGTCTGCTTATAGACCCTAGTAGTTTGTCTACTTCATATTGCCCCGAAGAGATCTGTCTTGATCTCTCTGAATATGCCACTGTTCAAAAGTGGATCATTCCTGATGAAGGCCTCCATGAGTCATGACGAGGAACAAATGCTCCAATCTTTTTCCTTCAGGCTATGTTGTGAAGACAGGACAGATGTAGCTTATGCACCATACAGTTTCTTTTTATTGTAGGATGTCTGAGGACACACCCTTCTTCAACTGCTCCATAGTAGCCCCTCCTTGTGCACACACCATTCACCATCAGGGGCTCAGAAAGAATGGGGGTGCCCTGGGCAGCGCCATACTGTGAATCTGCCACACCCACCTGCTCCTCGGCTCACTTTGCAGCATAGACTCGCATGCATGCTTTCACTTGGAATTAGATGATGAGGAAGTGCATTGCTGCAGGGAATGTGCAGCAACAGCTGCCAGCCTACAGTACATAAATTAACGGCTAATAAACCGCATCCCTGTGCATGCAACTCTGGAAAATCTAGGTCAGAATACCTCGGATGTGAGAGATAATGATTTATTTTTAAAGGGATAGTTCACAGAATCTGTCATCATTTTGGGTGAGCTATCCTGCTTTTACTTTACTATACAAGCCAGCATTACACTTTTATACAGTAGTGTATTTACAGTGTGGGATGATTGAGGTTTCAATCTTTTAAAGTGATTCACTGCAGCGCTTGGTCTGGATTTGTGTTAATGTGTCATGAATAATTAGCATTTTCACATATGTAATTATCATGTTAAGAGCTGGAGTTGATAATGTGACGACTCATGCCAAGCTGAGGATATTATCACACAATTTTGGTGTCAGTTTACACACTCAAGTGAGATTCAAGACTGGCATAATGGTTTGTAACCTCTTTAAAACCAAGCCATGGAAAGTTTGGGTTATGCATTTAATGATTGATTCTGTTTGGAAATCAAGTCAAGATCTAGGTTGTCCAATAGACCAAATGTGGAAAAGTCGATTTGCGCAAGCTCTCCATCGAGATATGTGGTATAATTTCAAAAGTATGGGCATACATAAAATACATTAGGTGGGGTCATTTTGAACAGGGTTCCCACTTCCTTGGTCATAGAAAACGTGGAAGTCCAACTCTAAAACATTTAATCGGCTAGAAATTGCTCTTTGTTTACAATCTCTGTAAAATGCAAAATCATTATCCAGTAATTATGAACGTCTGAAAAGCTATGGAAAATCATTGGTCAAAAGGTATGGGAACCCTGTATATACTGCCATGCAAACTATATATTTTTGTCAAAGATCTGTTATGACCAAAATGGGGTCACATAAGGCAAGTTTATACTTACTGGGCGAACAGGTTTTGTTTGGTTCGCCTAAAATTATAATGAAATGCATGGACGTTTTTGTTCTTTTAAGATGTATGTTTGGTGATATTTTTGACTAATCTCACAGTGAAATTGGAAACAGTGGGTTGACATTTCTTTATCTAAAATCAGTCTGTGCTTACCGAAATGCGAAACACTGCCCCCAGTGGCCAAAGTGATAACTGTTGTTGGGCATAGGGGCACGTGTGAACTCCCTGTTCCTGGTGAAATGTCTACGAAGGGGTGCCAAAAGCGAATTGGGAAGCAAGGTGTTTTCATCTGTACAGGCTGTAATACAGTGAAGAGGAATGCATATTTTATAAACTGTATCTCCCCAACCCAAACCTAAACCTAACCATCAGTGGAGTAAAAATGAAATGTAAAAAGGAAAATGCAACCTCCGAATTGCACCCATCACCGATTATGCAAACGCGATTACTTCCTAGTTTCAACATGGGATCCGAACCAGGGTCTTCAACGTACTTCCGGTCACGCCACAAGGGAAGGTAAAGATGCTGGAGCCGATGAAAAAATGTCTGATAGGAGATGCCGCTTGTCTGTGAGTTGGCAGAATGTGACCGATCCTAGGGGACAGGAAGTCTTGGAAACAACATTCAGACTTCCCTTGTGGTCATGTTGTATAATTATCCTGTTCGCACACATCCCTGAAATTCTTGACCCATGAGAAAGCGTTAACATTTTTTACCCAAGTAATGATGCCCCCAACCTGTAAACGAATTCCGTAATTCAAGCAATTCAAGCTTGATATACCACCTTGATTCAGTAGGGGGCAGTCAGCACTCCAGCTTTACAGGCAACACGCCGCGTCAAACCAGCGAGCAGGCAGCACATCCTTCCAGAGATGGGCTTTTGCTCTCAAAGACAGCAGCATGGAGCACAACAGAATGCAGGGATTACGAAACAAGTTTTTTTTAAATGTTTCAAACTAAGTTTAACTTGACATTTTGAACTAAAAATACAGCGCTTATGACTAGAGGTGCTGAAAACTAGTGAGACGTGATGCAATCACGCAGCCAAAGTTAGATGCTCCAAAAGCTTCCATCTGAGGCATGAGTACTCAACAATTAAAAAAAGAGCAGACAGAAGTAGGCCAATAATTGGGCTATGATCAATTACATGGAAATAAAAACAAACAATATTTTGACTTAAAGCCGCTTTTTGTATTTTCTAAATGCTTTACTTGTCTGTTGCCATACTATATACTGCATATTATCTATTTGAATTATCTGAATTATAATATTTATTATATATTATATTTATAATTATTTTAATTACTATATTCTAAATTACCATTATTTGGGGGCCTTTCATAGTAAAGATTGATATGCAATTAATTTGATTAAGTAATCGGCACATCATGTAAATAATTCGATAAAAATTTCCATCGATTGACAACCCTAGTTAAAACTAATTGTGGGGATGGTTTGTACGTGATGTTCTTTATTTATTTATTTTACTCAACAAACTAATTTCAAAATGATGCTGCTTGTTGTATAAATGCCGGCTTCGTTCACCTAGTGAGCTATAGTTTGTTCAGGAGAAAGAGATTCAGCTTTTTCCATTAGGCTAAATTAGGCTATACACTATGATCTGTCCTGTGACAGATGGGTTTGGCTCAACTTATGTATGCTAAGATTAAAAGAAAACAGAGCATGTTTTGCCAAATTGGGTTTTTATAATACACAATCAGTTTTTTAATTCCCTCTCTCTGTCTCTCTCTCCCTCTCTCCCTCTTAGATTGAACCATGTCTACCAGTTCAGCAATGGTGCGCATCCTCATAAAGGGAGGTAAAGTGGTGAATGATGACTTCACACAGGAAGCCGATGTGTACATTGAAAATGGAATTATCCAGCAAGTGGGCAAGGAGCTGATGATCCCTGGAGGGGCCAAAGTTATAGATGCCACAGGAAAGCTGGTGCTGCCGGGGGGTATCGACACCAGTGTTCACCTGAACGAGAGCTTCATGAATGCCAGCACCGCGGATGACTTCTACAGCGGCACAAAGGTATTGTACACTGATCAATAAAGCAGACTGGCTTAACTCCATGACTGTTGGTACGGTTGTACTGTATTACATTCAAACTTTGAGCCACTAAAATTATATCCTCAATTATTGAACTATGCCAGTCTTTTCTGCACTGTTATTCAGCAATGCTGCTTCATCTACAAATCTTGAATCTGAATCTTGGCCATGGCAAAATTTGGTGAATTTCTTCCTAGCTGCATGCAAAACCAAACATGAACGAATAACTCTTAAGAGCTGGTTCGTTTAATGAATCAGTCAAAAAGGCTCATGATTTGACCGTTCAGTTGCGCATTAGCGCGAGCATTTTAGTACACATACATACGCCACCTGTCAATCAAACAGGGCGCAGCTGTTACTAGACTCCTTGCAAATCATAAAATTACATGCTCTTGATTACTTTCAACATCAGCCTAGGCCACAGGCCTAGGCTATCACAATATATATATATATATATATATAGTTTTGTTATTGATGTTTTAATCAGTCTGCTTGTCCAGTCAGGCAAGTAAAATTCTCATTCACTTGCCCCTTCAAAAATCTACTTGTCCCAGACAAGCGTTAATGTTGAGCCCTGTGAGCAATCAAAGAAATGAATCAAAAGTGGTTACCTGTTTTGAACTTGCTCCTCAGATGCTGAAAATAGTTACGTTGTCAGAGCTGCTGGTAATAACGTTAACAGTTCCAGTGTGTGTATGTTGTTTGTGTGTGTGAGCAAATTTTTGTAGACAATTTTTTATTGTCGATGTTGTCGATAACGTTGACTGATCATTTCAGCCCAATTTAAAATGTATGTAATCAGTGACAGTGTATGTTATTGTGAATTTAATAAATTATTTAATTATGAATTTTTCAGCTGGGCAGAATTATTATCCCTATTATGGTGTCACCATTGCCCTCTGCTGGGCTGATTTTTTTGTTCTACTCCATCCCCGACGGATCATTTTACTCTTTAATGAACCATCATTTTTGTTCAACAAAGTTTTACAAGTAATGAAATAAACGGTTTTGCATATGTCCTGAAAGTAATAATAATAATAATAAATTCAAACTTAACTTTTCATGATTCAGGCTTTGTTCAAAGTTTTGTGAGAGTATCGAATCATCAGTTCAGTACTGTAAATCTAACTAAATCCTTACGCCCTTTATCATTTACAGTATGTTTTTTTAAATAATATTTTAATCAAATTTCGTTTTTAAAAATCAGATTAATCGATTATCAAAATAATAGTTAGTTGCAGCCCTAGTCAGATCAGTTACTAAATTACTATCTGACTCATTTATTGACTTGATGTTTATATGACAACATATAGTCAAAGAGACATATTCATAAAAGGGTATTTTATAAAGATGCACATTGAATTTAGCTTAATTAAAAATGAAAATATGTTTGAAAAATAGTATTGTAGTGTTTAGTATATAGGCCTACTGTAGTTAGGACCGGTAAGGGATCTAAATGCTACAAAAACCGAATTGTGAAGGAAACACTGAATTTTAAGAAGAATATTTCAGCTCTGTAGGTCCATACTAGGGGTGGGCGATATGACCAAAATCTTATATCACAATATCACTAATTTTAAATCACTATAACGATATACTGTATATCACGATATAGTTAAATTTTTCAAAAAAATCAACAAAAATCAATAAATAAATATATTGTAATGCCTGTTTTTTTTAAATCCAGTAATACTCATGAATACTTTTCTCTTTATTAGGAACATGACAAACATAGTCAGAGTTTAAAAAAATGAAATGGAGGTATTCAAAAAGTGGTAATCAACCTTACCACAATGCTAAATTTCACATTTCAGTCTGATGTTGTTGACTATTATTATTATTATTATAAAACTTTCCTCAATAAACTTGACATCTTCTGAAAGCAATGCAACAAAGGAAATAATTCATCTTATTCATGAGTAAGAAATATCCTTCCTATCCTTGATAAAAAAAAAAAACACTTCATTTAGCTATTTTAAGTCATCTCTGTAGACAATATTTGAATATCTCAAAGCAAAGCCAGTTTGTTTTCTAATATTTAACATCATTCAAACTGAATTTTGTTAAGGGTGATGATGTGTAGTTTACAAAATCCGCATGACAGATGACACATAATTGTTGGCGCATGACACATTGTTTTCGCTGTTTCCTCGTCAGTGTTGGTTAGAGTGTCGGGCTCTCTCGCCATTTGAATTCCTCCATATCGCTTTAAGATAAAAAACTCAAAACTCAGAAGAATTCAAATGGGTCACGCAAGTTTTGAGGTTTGTTGGTGATAGAGAGAAACCAGATTCAGTTGCGCCAATGATCAAACGCTCTGCTTTCTCCTGTCTGTGGAGCACATTCTGGAAGCCTGCTGGAGTGGACTCGTGCGGGACAATCACATGATACACAGCTGCGTTGTGTGAGATGAGAAGCATATTCAGAACACGAGAAGAATGTCATTGAATTTGCTTCTGCGGCCCGAAATTTAGCTTGAGCGGGCGCTGAAAAATGGTCCTAAAAAACACTGTTTCTTCAATTCTCCCAGTCTCATGTGAAGCCGCCTCGCCTTCCTCCTCCATTTCTCAGAGAGAATGTGTACCGCGTACGTGTGACATGAATAGAATGAGGTGCACATTTCTTGCCACGTGGTGGCGATTTTGGGTTACCATGATACAGACGATAATCCAAAATGTATACCAATTTCCAAATTTCTACCGGTATATTGCCCACCCCTAGTCCATACAATGCAAGTGAATTATGAACAGAACTTTCAAGCTCTAAAAATCACATAAAGTCAGCATAAAAGTAATCATAACTCCAGTGGTTAAATCTGTCTTTTGAAGAGATATGATAGGTGCAGGTGAGAAACAGATCAATATTTAAGTAATGTTTTACTATAAATCTCCACTTTCACTTTCAAATTCTGAAAGCTAACGTGAAAGTGGAAAAGGATTGAAATATTCATCCGATTCTCACACAAAGTAATTTAATTGCTTTAGAAGACATATATTAAACCACTGGGGTCAAATGGATTGCTTTTATGCTGCCTTATGTGATTTTTGGAGCTTCAAAGTTCTGGTCACCATTCACTTGCACTGAAAGGACTTACAGAGCTGAGCTATTCTTCTAAAAATCTTAATTTGCGTTCAGTAGAAGAAAGAAAGTCATACACATCTGGGACTGCATGAAAGTAAGTAAATGACGAGATAATTTAGATTTTTGGGTGAACTATTCCTTTAAGGAGCAATTTTTAACTGATCTAACCCTTAAAAATGAGTTTTGTGGGTGTAACCAAATGCATTGAGATTGATTCAGACATGTTAAATAAACATTTTGACTTGAATTAAACCAGTTTAAGTTTAGTATTTTAACTTAATGTAATGTTAGTATGGAAATTAAAATGGCTTGAGCCTTTGTAGCTTTGTCACTTCTGTAATAAAGAACATTTTGGAGTCACATTTCATAACAGGATGGGACAGACAGAGAGAAAGTAGAAGCTAAAATCATCGAGAGATGTCGTTAGACTTTGGACCCCTCCACACCTTGGGTGGCCCCCACTATCTGTCAGGCTCCTTTAATCTCACAACAACTCAATAAGTTCTCCTTCTCCAAAAGTAACTAGTGTGAAAGTATCACTAGGAGTCCTATGCTGGTATCCAAGATCTTGAGCTTTTTTCTAAAGTGTGAAGTCCAGGTTGTAACCTGTTTTTTGCATTATATAACAGTATAATAGTTTAATGTGATAGAAATTCTTTTCATATTGCAGTTAAATGATTTCACGCAATGAAGCATCTCTGCACAACCCTAAACTAAAAGATGTGAGATGTTACATCAATTTAATGTCACATTCATTTGTTCGTGTTTTATAAATAGTTCAAAAGCAGAAACATGGTCGCTTTAGCAGGCTTCTCTGCCTAAAAAAATCCCATGGGTCACTCAGCAGTCATTGAGCATTGCACACTGACAGATTGCCTCAGTCAACAGCAGGGTATGATTCACCATCACATTTACATACACACACTCTTATTCTGATGACTACAGGCTCTGAGATGACAAATAAAGGAGTTGTTATCATCACTGTTATTGTTAGCCTTGGCAACAGAAGTGGCATTCTCTTTTCCCCTCCCTGCTGCCACCATTAGACTCGCCAGGCACTGAGACAAATGGAGCTCAGATTCTGTTTCCATAGATACAGGAGCACTGCTGCAAAGACTGCTGCAAAAAGCCTTTCACTCATGCCATTGTGCGGAAAGACAATGGTACACAAATGCAATCTCCCTTCTGTGGATGTGTCAGCTGAGAGATGCTTTTAAAAAAGACTATTTATAATTGTTTTACTGTACTGAAAACCAGCATTCTACTAACTTGAAAATCATATGTGCAGACAGATATAGTATAATGTTAATTACTGGAGTTTGCTAAAGCAAGTATCACTATCATTATTGCCCATACTTCCGTTTAAGCCACACAAGCCGCTTTTTTCTGCTATCGGGCCAGTGCAAGCCAAGACTATCAAGTGGCCAGCCGAGGCCAATAGCCTCAGACCTCGAGCTGCGAGACCAAAATCGATCTGCGTTCCCACCATTGGGCCAATAGCCCCGCAGCGTTGCCCTAAAACCTTAACCCTTAACACACTGCCCTGGTGCCAACATCACACACCCCGCCCATTTCACAAGCAAGAGGGAAGCTCAAGCTGAGGTATCATGTTATATAGTTATCTAGAATATCGAGTTTATATTGTTTGCAAACATTAACTATTTAGCAAGATAAGTTCATGTTTACATCTTGCTGACTGTAACTGCCATGGTGTCCCGAGTGGCTTCTCCACAACAGTGGGACGATGACCCAGCACACCGTCCATGATCTAGAACCGGAAAGTTCTTCCTTAGGGCATCGCTTTGTCCATTGTGTGTTTTAATGGATTTGTACTGTACCCGCAATTTTTGTATTTTTCCCAAACCTGTGCCATTGTGCACTGGATACACATCCTGGAGAGTTCAGCAAAATTCCGCCTTTAACCTACCTCAATCCCCAGCTGGCCTTGTTTGGCCCAAGGGGCCCTGAGGAGGCACTATGAAGCCCCGGAAGTGACAGTAGGAACGCAACTTGCCCTGGCATGCACTAGCACGCCCTCATTTGGCCCAATATTGGAAATGTGGCTATTGTTTGTTCAATGGACATGAATCAGGCTTCAAATCATGTGTCTTGTTGAGGAGAGTTGTGTGTGCCATTACTTTTCTAAGTGCTTAGACATATGATTTTTGCCTGTAGAATTTATCAAACTTGTGAAAAAATCCCATAGACTTACACTGACGGAGGCACACAAGCCAAATCTAAAGGCAAGAATATTATAGAGACTTGGGGGTGGGCTCTTTTGCAGCCACCTAGCAATGCCTTAGCAACCACCCAGAACACCTTAGCAACCACCACATCATTGCCCTAGCAAGGATCCAGTGCTCTTTAACAATGACCTAGCAATCACTCAGAACACCCGAGCAACCACCCAGAAAAACCTAGCTAGCAATGCCGTGGCAACCACATTAAACACCCTAGCAATGCCATAGAAACCACCCAAAACACCCTAGCAACCACCCAGTACAAAGTAGTAACATCATAGCAATGCCCCGACAACCACCCTATACACCTTAGCAATGCCGTAGCAACCACCCAGAACAACATAGCAACTACATTGCAATGCCCTGGCAACCACCCAAGACACCATAGGAACACTCTAGTAATGCCCTAGCAACCACCCAGAACAATTTAGCAACTACATAGCAATGCCCTGATAACCACCCTAACCACCCTAAAAATTCCCTAGCAACCACCTAGAACACCCTAGCAACCACCCAGAACAACTTGGCATCACATAGTGTAGCATTGCCCTGGTAACCACCCCAAACACCCAACACTGCCCTGGCAACCACCCTAAACATCCTAGCAATACTCTGGAGAGGCCCTCGCAACCACCCAGAACAACTTAGCAACTACATAGCAATGTCCTGGCAACCACCCAAAACACCCTAGCAACACCCTGGTAATTCCCTGGAAACCACCCAGAACAACTTAGCAACTACATAGCAATGCCCTGGCAACCACCCTAAACACCATAGCAATATTGTAGCAACTATCCAGAACAACTTAGCAACTACATAGCAATGCCCTGACAACCACTCAAAACACCATAGCTGCACACTAGTAATGCCCTAGCAACCACCAAGAACAACTAAGCAATCATATATTGTAGCAACACCTTGGCAACCACCAAAACACCCTAGCAACAGTGTAGCAACCACTCAGAACACTTTAGCAATGGCTTAGCTTTGCAAATACTGGGAAAGTTTGTAATATACACAATGATTGAGAAAACTGTCAGGCTAACTCAGACATTATGGTGGTGATTTTCGCACAGGCGAACACCACTCACATTTTCTTCCAAAAAAGTACTAGTTCTTTGACAAATTGTTACCCTAATGCTTTAACATGTTGCTATTATTTATTGTTGTAGGCCCATCAAACCAAGTGATTGATATTGACGCTGTATGGATCCCACAGCAGTTAGTCTGTTGTTTGCTTATTCACAGGCTGCACTGGCTGGAGGCACTACTATGGTGATTGGTCACGTGTTGCCAGAGAAGAATGAATCATTGTTGGATGCTTATGAAAAGTGTCGTTCTCACGCTGATGCCAAGGCCTGCTGTGATTACGCTCTTCATGTGGGAGTGACCTGGTGGGGACCAAAGGTACGTAGCCTAACACATTTGGTGTTTTTAAGACAGTGTAATGTAATAGGAATTGTGAGCACTAATGCTTCGTGCAACTTACTTGACTTATTACCATGTGTTGAATGTTCACTCCTTGTTTCGAGACAAATGTGTGGTTTGCATCTCAGGTTAGGGCTCAGATGGAGACGCTGGTGCGAGACAAAGGTGTGAACTCCTTCCAGATGTTCATGGCCTATAAGGACATGTACATGCTGAGGGACGGTGAGCTGTTCCAGGCCCTGCAGAACTGTAAGGACATTGGCGCTGTGGCCCGTGTCCATGCTGAGAACGGAGAGCTGGTTGCTGAGGTATAAATTAATGAACCATTATAGAATCTTCCCATGCTCAAAGCTCTGCTCCAAAACCTAGTGAGCTGCCTTGCTCTCTACTGTCTGCATAGGTAGTAGCATCCTTACTGAAAAGAAACCTTATAAGTTACTGATCTGAAACTCTCTACAAAGGTCAACTCTACTCTCTACACCACAAATATGGGAGACTCGACTCACAATTGATTCCAATAGAGTTTGACGTTATCTTGACAAATTTAATTATGTTTAGTGTTATACGTTTTTTTTTTATTATTGTATAAAATGTACACAAGTAAAATATGTTAGGGTAAGTTTAGGGTTAGGTTAGGGTTATTTAAAAAAAATGTGTAATAAAAAAAACATATAGCTCTTTATTTTATATGCAAAATGAGTCTATTAATTTATTATTGATTATATTCATTAAAATTTTCAAACTTAAAATGTCAGTGGGTAATTCAAGTAAATAATTTAATTCATAGGGGTTAGGCAGACAAAAAAAGTTGGGAACACTTGCTCTACATAACAGCATAAGAATACACAATAAATACACAATTATTGGATAAAATGTTGCTTTTTAATTATTGTCTATCAATACTTTTCAATACTTTTGTATTGAATGAAATACAAATATGTTTATAGTCAACATTTCTCTCGATGCCCACCATCTGGCTGCCTTAGATTTAAACCAAAGCAAGGTACAGTATCTTAAAATTGCTGCCAACCTTTTGGAACAGCCTTTGCATCAGGAACGCACCTATGGTGCTATCCAGGTAAACAATTCACTTAAGTTTTGGAACAGAGAAACATAAACATTCTGTTCTTGGATCATGTGTTCCATCCTGCACAGTTCTATTCACATGCTACTTATGAGAGTTATCTCATGTTATTTTCATTCATGCAAGGGTGCCAGAGAAGCATTGGATCTGGGTATTAGTGGACCAGAGGGCATTGAGATAAGCAGACCTGAGGAGGTAAAGTAACCATTCAAATCCTATTACCGTGAAATGGTTTTCTTTTAAAATAGTAGTCACACCGCTGCTCTTTGTCCTTTGCTCCTAGTCCTTCCCGTCTCCTAATTGCATTTCCATGGATTATTAATACTCTGTTCATCATTAGGTTTAACTGGTGGTATTTGTGTTTTCTCACTTACAATGGTAATTTTCCATATACAGCTGGAAGCAGAGGCCATTCACCGGGCCATCACCATCGCGAACAGAGTAAGTATGATGTAGTGCTGAAATGTATCATCAACATATAATGAAATATATACAGTGGTTGTCAACTGATTTTGCTTTAGGACCTAGATTTTACATTAGACATCAAGTGTTGACCCAACAATATGGAGTCAGAATGATGACACGTATTTTTGCCAAAACATAAAATATTGCAAAATACGAAGCTGTATTTAATTGCAAAAAATAATGCATGTTGTTAACAAAAACAAGAAATTAGATCCTTTTTTCTCTGCAACAGACTTTTGGCAACAATTCTTTTGCAACACTTCTCTTTCTATGAGTATAACTTTGCGGTAACTATTTTTTCCTTGCGATGCTCCTTTGAATGTCTGCGGTGCCTCTTTCCCTTTGCACTTTTTTGTCTTTGCGTTTCTGTGTGTTTCGAGAATGACGACATCATGCGGTGCGTGGCACGAGGTCAAGGAGCAAGAAGTTTTGCAAAAGAAGTTATGCCAAAAGTGTGGTGCAGAGGTTTTTTTTGTGTGCAAATATACAGTATGTGGCACCATTTAGTCTCCATACTAACATAGTACCAAAATTGTTTATCATGTAATCTCCATCAAATCAAACTTTATGCGATTTATGCGATGATAAATTTTAAATGAATTAATTACATGGTATGCCTATTAATTAATCAAATTAATCGCATATATAAATATTTGCTGAGAAAGCCCCTCCAATAACAAAAATGTTATATATAATATACTTTTAATTATAATTGAATAATTATATTCAGATAATGATTGTGTTAAGTAATTGATAGGACAAAACAAAAAGTGGCTTTAGAATCCAATGTATTGTTTATTTCCATATTATTGAACATAAGCCTATCATTGGCCTACAGTTCACAGCAATCCATTTTGCAACTGAATTCATCAACAGTCGACTAAGGACGCGTCAGTGAACACATGTATCAGACGGACGCTTTTGGAGCATCTCACTTTGGTTGCATTACGTCATAAACATACCGATTTTAGGTTGCTGTGTCAAGTTAAATGTAGTTTAAAACTTAGAAAAACACGTCTTGAGGTCCCTGTGTCTGGATTTGTAATTTTTTTAGACATTTCCGTTGAAGCAAAGAATTGTGGGTCTTGAGTGCCCATGAAGGATACACCTCATGCATCCTCCGAATTCCCATGAAAGAAGGTCGCATTCGAAGGCTGCATTTGAAGTGTCCTACTGGCTTTTCTGAAACGAGACAGCCTCGATGACGTATGCGGCCGACAAATGCGACCTCCGGAGGATGCATCCTTTCAAACGAGACACAGCCGCGGTCTGCTGTTGGTGAGTGTGGTTTGTTCTCTGTATAAGCTGCACGTTGTCTGTACAGCTGAAGTTTCGCTTACTGCCCCCTGGAGAAAACAGGTGGTACTTCAAGCTTGAATTGCTCAGATGGTAGGAATATTCCTTACTACAGTCCGGGGACATGATTAATTGCGTTGTTTTTTTTTAACACATTATTTTTTAGATAATTAATCGCACTGAATTAATGCATTAAATCGACCGCCCTAATTAAAATGTATTAAAATGACCTTGAATGGCATAGACACAACAATATGCAAAGTTATTAACATGAAATTGGTTGAATAGGAAAACTGATAATTTTGTAAATGCATAAAAAAACAGCAGAGGTGTGATTCACCAGCCTAACACATGGAACAAACACTGGGATAAATATTGTATTGGTATTATTAGCCATATTACCAAGTGACCGATGAATTTGTGCCAAAATACTGTATTTTGATTGGGCAGATGGCCCATCTTCTTTTTGCTTTTAAAAGTTAATAAGCCTATCTATTAGCTATCCCAACTTTGCATAACTATATGGTTAGTTGAATTTTATTATTTGCATTTAGCATTGTTTTTGTTCCCTACTGTCCTCGACCATATCTGAACAGACCTGCGACCCATTTTGGGTCATGACCCACCAATTGAGAACCACTGCTCTAATGTATACTTTCATTATTACGTGTTTCCTCTTTTGCCACTAAAGTATGTGTGAATACAGAGTAGTAAAATGATTTTTAGGTTTTGAAGGTGTTTATCATTAATGGATCTGTTTTTTGTCGCAAAGGCCCACTGTCCCATATATCTTGTGAATGTATCCAGCATGTCAGCAGGGGATGTTGTAGCATCAGCCAAAATGCAGGGTAAGAGCCAGGCAGTGATTCTCAAAGCATATTTTGACCATTATTAAAACTTCTTTAATAGACTGGTTTGAAAAAGTATTTGGACACTTTAGCCACACTGAATTTCTTACACTTATAAGAAGTTCATTGCATTGGATACAAAAAATCAAATCAGTTGGCATCTGCAAAGAAATTATGCTAGACCTTTCCTTTAGATGCTTTTTGGTGCTATTTTTTATATTATTTTAAAGCAACTGGTCATAAAGAGATTTTAGTGTGTAAATCGAGTCATGTCCCCTGTCCCCCCATGTCCCCTTTTTGTTAACAGATTTAAAGTGGTTCTTTTAATATTTTTTTTTTTTTTAGCCATTTTGTTCTTCTGGTTTAAATAGGAAACTTGAAGAAACGTCATGAAAATGAGGTATATGCGTGAACAATGAGTTGTGGTTGGTTGGTAGTAACGTACACTAATACGTCATTCGATTTTGAGCGTTTCTCCACATTATTCATGAGAAGGAATGCTTCCATCCAATCACTGTGCTGCTTCATGCGTGAGCTCACATTACAGTGGAGATTTCAAAATCACACGGACGTGACAGTGGTTCCTGCCTGACCCAGATATGAGAGCTGACTTTTACACAGAACAAGTGTAGTTTAGGTGTCCAAACTTTGAGTACTGATATGTCAACTGGTTTGTTAATGAAACAAGCACTATATTGTGCTCTTGTGCTCATAGGGAAAGTGGTGCATGGAGAAACCACCACTGCTCACGCTGTCTTAAATGGGCTGCAGTACTATCACCAGGACTGGGCCCATGCTGCCGCTTTTGTCACTGTGCCACCACTCAGACTTGACCCCAACACACCCAATTACCTGCTCAGTCTTCTGGGGAAGTAAGCTGGAGATTTCCCATGTTCTGAGATGTTTTATTGAGTGATATACACATATGGTCACATAACAGTCTGTAATTTCATCTCTCCTATCTCTATGATGACTGCTATGTTGCTTGGAACTGCACCCAAAACTTTCACCCACTTACATTTGTGTATATGGTTGAGTGACAATAAAGTGATTTGATTTTGATGTAGTGACACTCTGAACGTTGTGACATCGGACCACCGGCCGTTCGCCACTAAACAGAAGGCTATGGGCAAAGACGACTTCACTAAAATCCCTCATGGTGTTCCTGGCGTGCAGGATCGCATGAGTGTTATCTGGGAGAGGGGAGTTGTAAGTGTCCTTTCATGTTAGAGGAATATGGTGTAAACCATACTATACAGTTAGGGTTGTCACAATACTGATTTTTGTTGTCAACACCAATATTTATGTATTTATGATTTTTCACACCAATTTCGATATCACAGCAAAAACTGAAATGCCATTAGAAACATGCCTTTAAAATGTTTTCAGTAATACAGGGTTCCAAAGTCATGGGAAAGTCATGGAAATTTAAATATGAATATATATTATTCTTGTTTCTTTCTATTACACTTTGCTCTAAAATATTTCATCTTCTAAATATTGCCTTTGGTTAGAGCTTGTGTAGAGTAGAACTTGCAGAGAGCCATAGGGATGTCCCGTTTCTTTTCAGTTAATTAGTCAAAATGGTTCACAAATCGTTCTGGGGTGTGTTTCCACTCACTAATGAAACACCATAGTATGATGCATCGTTGGAGAAACTGACTAGATAGTCACAAATGTTTCCCAAAAAAGAGCTGTCGTTAATGATGTTTCGCAGGGATTGGAGTAATAACTTCCACGAATATTAAATTATAATAGCTCATTTACACGTACTCCAGAAAGCTGTTTAATGCGCGAAAGCTTCTGAAGACACGAAAGCTGGGTGCACTATGTAATGCGACAGATACAATGTGCTGCAATAGTGTGGTTTACCTCTACATCAGACTCTGGGGTTCCCCCGATGCATTTGAGCACAGGCACAAATTCGCACCCTTCAAAAACATATAAGAACTTGACTTAAGCATTAACATGGACATATAAGCCATGTACTCGGACAGAAACCGTGTGTGTTAAAGTGCTTTCTGTAAACAGCCATTAATTCCTTAAACAGCTGCATTTGCGTTCACGTGAAAATTCAGAATGCCGCTTTCTGCAAAACCAGGAATAAGCAGTTTTCAGTCTAGACAGAATGAATGAAATACATGGAATACAAGATATAGAAGCCTCAGTGAAGTCAAGGAACAAGGAACTATGCTTCTAACCACAGGTGGAGAGCTGTAGTTCCAACCACACAAATTTGCGATGCTGGTTGCGAATGTTCGTTGAAACTACGGTTTTAGAAAACACCAAATCGTTGAACTATGTTGGTAACAATGGAACTTACGACCATAGTTAGCTAATGATGCTTTAGAGAAAAGCACCCCTGAATGGTTCATTAGCGAATCAGTCTGAATCCAAATTATTTTTAAAAATTGATTTCCAAAAATCATAAACATTTTTAAAAGTCAAAAGGTCAAAAAGGATGGGAACCCTAAAAATATTACAAATAGGGCTATCAAAGGTAGACTTAGGGGCTGTTTTCACAGGATGCGTAATTGCATTATTTTTAATAGTTGGTCTGTGTACAAATATGGCAGATGGACACTTTTGAAGCATCTCACTTTGGTTGTGCCACGTCTCACTTACAAAATTCAGGCGGTATTAAAAACTTGTATTGTTATATTTTTAAAATTTTCGAATGGAATTACTATATTTACTACTGTTATTTATTACCAATAGTTTTTAGGAATTATTGTAATTGCTACTTTGATGTTTAAATAAAGAAAGTTGAGAATTTAAGAAAGTTAATAGAAACAGTGCTTCAGCTGTGGTTTAATGAATAATTAAAGTTTTATCATTTATCATGTCATAGAAATAAAGAATATAAAGAAGTAAAGAATCTCTAGCCCTTACATTTACTTTTTTAATTAATAGGTTGGAGGCAAGATGGATGAGAACCGTTTTGTTGCGATCACAAGCTCCAATGCTGCAAAGATCTACAATCTGTACCCCAGGAAGGGCAGGATCATCCCAGGAGCTGATGCTGATGTGGTGGTCTGGGATCCAGAATCAACGAGGTATACACAGGATACACCTGCAATCAGCTGAGAATTAACATTTCATACATAAATTGAAAGTATACCTGTACTTTTTTGTTTAATGTGTCATCTCCCTTAGTGGTGTAAGATTCAGTTTTACATGCTTTTTCTACCTGTAGGACCATCTCTGTCACCACTCAGTGGCAAGGTGGTGATGTAAACCTGTACGAGAACCTACGCTGTCATGGTGTTCCCCTGGTAACCATCAGCCGTGGTCGTGTTGTTTATGAAAATGGGATCTTCACTTGTGCTGAGGGCTCAGGAAAGTTCTACCCTCTCCGAACCTTTCCAGATTACCTCTATAAGAAAATGGTCCAGAGGGAGAAGGTATTGAACAAGTGGCTTGTACTTGTATACCATGGTACTCATTGATTACCTTTTTCATCTGCCATTGTATTTACATGGTACTGCCTGGTACTTTAAAGAATACATAAAAAAAATAAATAAAAAAAATAGGTAATACTGTAGTACTTTTTGGTACAAATTTTTTAGTGGAGAGCACAAAAGTTTCTTTCTAATTCAAATAATATTAACAGATTTGCTTCAAGTATCAATCATAATTGTAGATTTATTTGTAAATTGCAGATTGAAATGCATCATACGTATTCTATTTCTGTGACATAAACAGTCAGCCACATTGAGTTTGTTTGAAACATTCTACCCACAGTGTCAGGCACTGAAGGGCGTTGAACGTGCTCCGTATGCTGGAGATGTAGCTGCAGTGCAGAATTCAGGGAAGAAGGAATCAGGCCCTGCAGATGGAGACATGAATCCTCGACCCTGTACTCGCCACGGGGGGATGAGAGACCTGCATGAGTCCAGCTTTAGTTTGTCTGGTACAGTAGCCTGTTCTAAAATATCTTACTAAATGCTGTCACTCAAAAATATTTCAGTCTATTTGTAAGATTTACTGTATGCATTTCAATTGTATGACAAATTTCCATCAGTAATCTTTAAGTAGTGTACATATTATGATTTCAGACTAAACGTTGTGTTTGTTTGTGCTAACACTTTTTGTGTTCCCAGTCAAAAATCATTAAATAGTTTATAAATCTCTCATATTGCATTTATTATCAAAATACACTCACCGGCCACTTTATTAGGAACACCTGTACACCTACTCATTCATGCAGTTATGTAATCAGCCAATCATGTGGCAGCAGTGCAATGCATAAAATCATGCAGATACAGGTCAGAATCTTCAGTTAATGTTCACTTCAACCATCAGAATGGGGAAAAAATTTGATCTCAGTGATTTAGACTGTGGTATGAATGCTGGTGCCAGACGGGCTGGTTTGAGTATTTCTGTAACTGCTGATCTCTTGGAATTTTCACACACAACAGTCTCTAGAGTGAATAGAGAATGGTGCGAAAAACAAAAAACAACCAGTGAGCGGCAGTTCTGTGGATGAAAACGCTTTGTTGATGAGAGAGGTCAACTGAGAATGGCCAGACTGGTTTGAGCTGACAGAAAGGCTACGGTACCTCCGATAACTACTCTGTACAATTGTAGTGAGCAGAAAAGCATCTCAGAACGCACAACACATCGAATCTTGAGACAGATAGGCTACAGCAGCAGAAGACCACATTGGGTTCCATTTCTGTCAGCCAAGAACAGAAAACTGAGGCTGCAGTGGGCCTACCATTTGAACACCTCAGCAGAAATCCAGATTTGTCAAACAAGGCGATGTTTTTCCGTTTGTCTACTGTCCAGTTTTGGTGAGCCTGTGCCCACTGCAGCCTCAGTTTCCTGTTCTAAGATGACAGTAGTGGTGGCCTTGCTCAAGGGCCCAACAGTGGCATCTTGGCAGTGCTGGGGCTTGAACCCCCAACCTTCTGATCAATAACCCAGAGCCTTAACCACTGAGCCACCACTGACCAGTCTGTCCATTCTCCGTTGACCTCTGTCATTAACAAGCCATTTTCGCCCACAGAGCTGACGCTCGCTGGATATTTTTTGTTTTTCGCACCATTCTCAACAAACGGACATTCAAGAAGAGTTTCTATTCAGTAGTCCTTTGCCCGCCCACACACACACACACATACACACACACACACACACACACACACACACACACACACAAACACTCCTCACTGTTTCAGACCTTCTGACTGGTTTGACTGAGATGGACCATTATTGGAATGTCAAATTATGTTCTTTTCTTTTCTTTTTTTTTGCTAGGAACTAGCATTGTTTTTGATCCATTTTTTCTCCACCATTGTAAAAATGATATAATATAAAAAAATAATTGTGTACATTGTGTCACAAGAGAGACCCACTGTCTTTGATTTTGAAAACCCCTGATCTAGTGCAACAGTTTTGAATTAATTCTCTCTGTGTGCCCTGTTTATTCCCTGGTATTAAGATGCGTATTAACAGACACCATCGCCATTTATACCTGGTAATATGCGTCTCTTTTGACCAGTTGTGTTCGGGTTTCAAGGAGAGGGTCTATGATTTCATGACTGCATACATCAACCATTACGTCCGTGTGTTAATGCATGATGACAACGTGCAAATAGGTATAATAATAAAAAGCACAAAAAAGCAGTGCATTGTTTCTGCCAATTATACTTGCATTTAATATAAACACAAACCTAATAACAAATTTAATAATAATACAATCTCAGCACATACTGTAACACCACTAAAACATGCTCATCCACGACTAAAAGCTTAAATGATTGTGAAAGCAAACCAGATATAGGCAAATCATCAAAGGTTGTGCATATTATCTTATTAACTCACATGAACAGCTTTACAAAACTAATCAAAACAAACACTCTCAATATTTTGCAGTTATTGTAATCTAATACAAACTAATGCATCAACAACACCTCAAAGCAATGGCATACACTTCATTGAAATGATGAGTGGTGCACTTTAACTAATCCAACCATTAACACATTAGAATAAAATTAGCTTTTAAAACTTAGCAATGAAGTTCACTATGCTGGTCTGCACTCAAGAGCGGTAAATTCCAAGGATGAAAGCTTGACATACACATGATCAAAGCTTTTTATTGGCTAAGGGGCAAAGGCAAACGTGCTCCTTAGGCTAGAATTGAACGCTCGCTGCACATGCTCATGACGTTCTTCAGATCTCCATTAATTAACATGAAGGACGACAGGCTAGCCCAACACAAAGCAAATGAGAATGATTAAATGACTTTAATACAACAGACGCTTAATAATTATTGACTTTCTTAGAAGAATGACTACTGTTGTCTAGTATAATGAAAATAAAAGAAGTTTAAGATGCAGAAAATATATTATTTGTAGGGCTGTCGATTCAACGCGTTAATCCAGGGAGATTAATTATATAAAAAATAACCCTTTAAAAAAATTTACGCAATTAATCATGTCCCCGGACTGTAATAAGGAAGATTCCTGAGCAATTCAAGATTGAAGTACCACCTGTTTTCTCCAGGGGGCAGTAAGCGAAACTTCAGCTGTACAGGCAACGTGCAGCTTTTACAGAGAACAAACCACACTCACCAACAGCAGACAGCACAACACGAGGATGCGTTCTTGCGTTTAAAATACAGCTTGAGGGAGTGCAAATTAGGGATCTCAAGACGTGTTTTTCTAAGTATTGTACATTTAACTTTACACAGTGACCTAAAAATGATATGTTTATGACACGACACAACCAAATTGAGACTCTCCAAAAGCTTCCTTCTGATGCAGGTGTACATTGACGGGTCCTTCGACAAGCTTGGACTGATTGACAAATTCAATTGCAAAAAGGATTGCTATGAACTGTAGGCCATTGATTGGCTATGTTCAGTAATATGCAAATAAACAGATTGGAATAGATTGGATTTTTGTATTGTCTTATCAATGCTTAACTCCTCTGCCACAATAATATAATGCATTTTAATTATCTGAATATGATTTTTTTTATAATATATAATATATATATATATATATATATATATATATATATATAGATAGATAGATAGATAGATAGATAGATAGATAGATAGATATATAGTTTGGGATCACTTGCCTGAAATGTTTCTCATGATCTTAAAAACCTTTTGATCTGAAGGCGTATGCTTAAATGTCTGAAATTAGTTTTTTAGACAAAAATATAATTGTGCCACCATATTAATTTATTTCATTACAAAACTACATTTTTGAAATGGATGACTTGGACCGAATAATTAAGAAAAGCAGCCACTAAGTGCCCAGCATATAGATGGGAACTCCTTCAATACTGTTTAAAAAGCATCCCAGGGTGATACCTCAAGAAGTTGTTTGAGAAAATGTCAAGAGTACATGTCTGCATATTCTAGGCAAAAGGTGACTACTTTGTTTTGGATTTTGTTTAGTCACAACATAATTCCCATAAATCCATTTATGTTATTCCATAGTTTTGATGACTTTACTATTATTCTAAAATGTGAAAAAAAATTATAATAAAGAATGAGTAAATGTTTCAAAACTTTTGACCGGTAGTGTATATATATACAGAGAGAGAGAGAGAGAATTATAATATATATAACTTATATTTTGAAACCTATTTGGTTTATTTTACAGTGATTTATTTTATTAAAATTAATTATATTCAGTACTACTTACAGTATTCTACTAATTGTATTTTACATCTACCCTGTACAAATTATATAACATCATTTGTATTTACAGTGCATCCGGAAAGTATTCACAGCGCTTCACTTTTTCCACATTTTGCTATCATTATTTTATCATTATTTTCCACATCATTTATAAAATCATTATTTTCCTCAAAATTCTACAAACAATACCCCATAATGACAACGTGAAAGAAGTTTGTTTGAAATCTTTGCAAATTTATTAAAACTAAAAAACTAAAAAATCACATGTACATAAGTATTCACAGCCTTTGCCGTGACACTCAAAATTGAGCTCAGGTGCATCCTGTTTCCACTGATCATCCTTGAGATGTTTCTACAACTTGATTGGAGTCCACCTATGGTAAATTCAGTTGATTGGACATGATTTGGAAAGGCACACACCTGTCTATATAAGGTCCCACAGTTAACAGTGCAGGTCAGAGCACAAACCAAGCCATAAAGTCCAAGGAATTGTGTGTAGACCTCTGAGACAGGATTGTATCGAGGCACAGATCTGGGGAAGGGTACAGAAAAATTTCTGCAGCATTGAAGGTCCCAATGAGCACAGTGGCCTCCATCATCCGTAAATGGAAGAAGTTTGGAACCACCAGGACTCTTCCTAGAGCTGGCCGCCTGGCCAAACTGAGTGATCGGGGGAGAAGGGCCTTAGTCAGGGAGGTGACCAAGAACCCGATGGTCACTCTGACAGAGCTCCAGCGTTTTTCTGTGGAGAGAGGAGACCCTTCCAGAAGAACAACCATCTCTGCAGCACTCCACCAATCAGGCCTGTATGGTAGAGTGGCCAGACGGTAGCCACTCCTCTGTAAAAGGCACATGACAGCCCGCCTGGAGTTTGCCAAAAGGCACCTGAAGGACTCTCAGACCATGAGAAATAAAGATTGAACTCTTTGGCCTGAATGGCAAGCGTCATGCCTGGAGGAAACCAGGCACCACTCATCACCTGGCCAATACCATCCCTACAGTGAAGCACGGTGGTGGCAGCATCATGATGTGAGGATGTTTTTCAGTGGCAGGAACTGGGAGACTAGTCAGGATCGAAGGAAAGATGAATGCAGCAATGTACAGAGACATCCTTGATGAAAACCTGCTCCAGAGCGCTCTGGACCTCAGACTGGGGCGAAGGTTTATCTTCTAACAGGACAACGACCCTAAGCACACAGCCAAGATAACAAAGAAGTGGCTCCGGGACAACTCTGTGAATGTCCTTGAGTGGCCCAGCCAGAGCCCAGACTTGAACCCGATTGAACATCTCTGGAGAGATTTGAAAATGGCTGTGCACCGACGCTCCCCATCCAACCTGATGGAGCTTGAGAGGTCCTGCAAAGAAGAATGGGAGAAACTGCCCAAAAATAGGTGTGCCAAGCTTGTAGCACCATACTCAAAAAGACTTGAGGCTGTAATTGGTGCCAAAGGTGCTTCAACAAAGTATTGAGCAAAGGCTGTGAATACTTATGTACATGTGATTTTTTTGGGGGGTTTTTTCTCCGTTTTTTTATTTTGAATAAATTTGCAAAGATTTCAAACAAACTTCTTTCATGTTGTCATTATGGGGTATTGTTTGTAGAATTTTGAGGAAAATAATGAATTTAATCCATTTTGGAATAAGGCTGTAACATAACAAAATGTGGAAAAAGTGAAGCGCTGTGAATACTTTCCGGATGCACTGTATCATTTAATCATTTGAATTAAAGTAATGAAAATTACTGTATTGTTGTTATTACAGTACTTATTACAGTAGGCTACAGACAATTAGGGAGGAGCAGTGAAAATGTGCTTAATTGTCATGAAAATAATGTCACAATGCAAAAACTCTTTGTGAAACTTTCATTAACTGGGGGTAAAACATGACCCAGACATTTCTTGACATTCAGTCATAACTTCTGATTGATGATATAGACATCAAATTGTGTCGCTGGTGTAGCTTATGTTAGATTGTTTTTTTTTTATTTGATAGGTGCCCAAATTGATGACAATGTTCCAAAGAGAGCTTCTGCTAGGATTTTGGCACCCCCAGGTGGTCGGTCCAGTGGAATCTGGTAACATTTTGGAGCAACACCCACAGAAGTTTGAAACTAAACACCTACTGTATTTGACATCCTCACATCTGATGGTTTATTTAATTTTAATCACTTGCAATTAAACTCCAGTGTTTATATATATATATATATATATGCGTACAAGGAAAACACAACAATATATTTGTCTGGGAATTGGGAAACAAGGTATAAGTCAGAAATGCTTGTGAGAGATTTGTGCAAGATAAAAATGTTACTGGGCGTTTTTGTTCTTCATGTTCGTTCAAATTAAACAGGGAAGGTTGTGTTATAATAAAACACAGTTGTAGTGCTGAACAGATGTTTAATTTTGTTCAGTTTTGTCCAATGGTTTTTGATGATAAAAGTTCTACAAACTGTTTTTGTTATAAACAGTACATGTTTTACCTTTGCTACAGTTTAAAGTATTTTTAAGATAGCAACTGAACATTTGTTTAAGAATGGGAATGATTTTAGTTTGTGTGTCTCGTTATGGCTACAATGAAATGCGAGTCATTGTAAATTAACTTAATATTTGAACTGTTTTAATGTGTTGCAGATGACTATACATTTACCTCAGTGTGTTATCTCTTGAATTACACTAATGTACAAAAGCACCCTGCCTCTTTACACTTACAACTGTTACACTGATCAATTGGCAACATTTTCTGACTGGTACAATGCAAAAACAAATTCAGCTACATTTTTACTCCACATTGAGGTGTTAATATTTAAGCATCTTATTTCTTGATATAAGATGAAGAGGCAATATGAGGTAATTGTTTCTTCAGTGATTTTGTAGTTATTTTTGTTATACCATTGGTTGATGAATCAGGCCCTTTTATGATGTCACTTGTATTGCTTAACCATTCAAAAAGTGATTTATAAGCACATAGCCCGGAGACCTCCTAAAATGTGAATTTAGAATAACTTTGTTTACTTTCTCACATATCAATTTGTGTAACTATCTAAAACTTGATTTATTTATTTATAATATTCAACATGTGTACATTCTCATCGAGCACTTAAAATTGTCCTTATATCTGCTCTTTATTAAATGCTCTTTTGCATTGTTATTTTATGATCTTTCTAGAATGAACCGTCAAACATTCTAATCTGAACACTGAACACTGAACTGTAATGACAGTGTAATACTATTGATTTCCTCTGGTTGCTCACTGAACGATTAACACTGTGCTTTGGTAACAATTGATTTGCATGCGGCAAGTGAAATTGATTCAGAAACGTTTCTGCCTCACTTCTGATCGTTGATTCTAATGTGCTCCACTACCACTAACCAACTACAGTTAAAAAACACCAGACTGCTGATGTTGGCATGTGTTCATTTTGTACATGTATGTCTTACTGTAACTAAGCAGCTCGACGCATTTGAAGACCTTCTGTCGAGACCATTTGAAACACATGAATTGTTTAGCTGTACAACTCATTGTCACAGTAAAACAAGCACTGGAATGGCAAAACAGTTTCTGTTGGTACTGAATATTCATGTTTTTTTATTATTATTCTTGATTGTCAGTAAGCTTTTTTAAAATAATCTGTGTATGCACTACAGTTGTACGTATTAACGTATTATTGTTTATCTCATGAAAAAGTGCAAATAAAACCCACTTCAACCTCATGTCTGGAAGTCTTCACTTAAAAAAAAATATTTCAGTCTATTTTTTTTGTTTTGTTACTTTTTTGTTTATGCTCTTCAATTATACACTCCTAGAAAAAAAGGTTCTTTGGGGTTCTATATAGAACCCTAGTGTTCTTTACTCAGCTCCAAATAACCCTTTTCCCACAAAGGTTCTATTTACAAAGACTTACCAAAAAAAAAAACAACAACAACAAAAAAAATCATTTTTGCACAAAAGGGTTCTTTAGGCTGACAATTGCTTAATGTATGTATGTGTATGTATCATTTACATTATTAAAGGTTTTATTTATAAATCGTTTTGGACAAAACACTACATTACTTTAGCATTTACATTTCATACTGCAGAAAAATAAAACCCTTTAATTTACTTCTTCAGCTTTGGGTTTAATAAGAAAAGGATAAATGACAGTTCTCTTTAAGAGGACATGTTTATATCAGTATCAATATACAGTCTATGGTACAGTCTATTCTTGACTCATAATTCAACAACAGGTGCATACAGCTGTGTTTATCTAAAACAGCAAACAACTTGAGCATATAGCGCTGGTTATTTTTTTGTCCTGTCTACATCTCGCAGCTCGCGCGAGTGATAAAAACGCGGGAAGATCATATTTCAAATGTCAACGGTCACGGAAAGTCTGTTGAGATGAAAGCCTGACAGGGCGATATTACCCTGGTAAGTGAGAGATATAAATTAATTTGTTGATTAATTTTATGTTATTTTTTTATTCATTTTTACCTAACTTCTTTTCATTTATGACTTACACGTTTATTTTAGCAAGCACAAAGAAGTAGGCAAAACTGTTTTGTCCAGGCCTGCAGTAGTCTCCAGCAGGTTAGTAATTTCACACTTGAATCACTCAAATCTATTTACTAATCCTGATGACAGGTTATGTTATAATTTACTTTTCTAGAAAACATGGGAAAAAACAAACAAGTTTCCAGAAGCACATCACAGTCAAACCTTGAATTAATTCAAATGCACTGATTAAAGAGAATGCCAAATGTCTAATCACAACCTTTTATTTAACAGTTTTTCTGCTCAACAAATTCAGAATAAAGTCTATTTTCTCCTTGTTCATTGTCTCACACCCTTCAGCGGTCACAGAAACGCAAACAGACGCACAACATATGAACATATGAACATATGAACTGGCATTTGAACCCTTAAATGTAATTCCTTTCACTGAAAGTCAGTAACTGTAATCGGATTACAAGAATTTAAAATGTAATGCATAAACACTACTTTTTGTGCCTAAAAGTAATTAGATTCAGTAGGCTAACTAATACTTTGTAATCCGGTTACACCCAACATTGCTGATAATTAGTAAACAATACAGTTTGGTAAAACATTTTTGGCATAACAAAAGGTAAATAAATCTTATTTAAATCATTTGTTTAAATCTTACTTTTGCCAGGAATCTATGTGTGTGTGTGTGTGTGCGCGTGTGTGTGTGCGTGTGTGCGTGTGTGTCTGTGTGTGTGTGTGTGTGTGTGTGTGTGTGAGTGTGTGTGAGTCTATGTGTGTGTCTGTGTGTGTGAGTGCGTGTCTGTGTGTGTCTGTGTGTGTGTGTGTCTGTGTGAGTTTGTGTGTGTGTGAGTTTGTGTGTGTGTGAGTGTGTGTGTGTGAGCCTGTGTGAGTCTGTGTGTGAGTGTGTGTGTGTGTGTGTGTGTGTGTGTGTGTGTGTATCTCTGTGTGTGTCTGTGTTTGTGTGTGAGTGTGTCTGTATGTGTGTGTGTGTGTGTGTGAGTGAGTGTGTGTGTGTGTGTGTGTAAGTGTGTGTGTGTTATTTATTGTGTGTAGTATATACTGTATAATCAGTATTATGAGTGACCATTTAAAAGGACACGCGGGGCGCATGCGCACTAAACGCCAGTGTGTTGCACGTTGGGGGCGGCCCGTAACTAAACAGCACCGCATATCTGGCAACTCACAGCAGCAAAGTTCGGCCCTCGTCTTGGATTTGACAGGGGCATTGCCTTCTGCCAGTGTAATAGCAACATTGGGAAGAACGCTGTCCAAATATAGTGAGTATAGTATTGATAAAAACCTATAATTAATCGGATTTTTCCATATTACATAACATTAAAAAAGGCGTTCTGGCCTCTTTTGTCTCTGCTGTCTGAATCGTGTCTAGTGCTGGTTTAGAGATTGTTGCTTATGTACTGCGGGGCCTGCAGAGGGGGCCGATCAAATAGCAACAGTCACAATATAATGGGCGATTTGTTCAGCGGTCATTTCAGTCAATGCGCTATTTTATATAGCACAATTCCAGAGCGCTCATCAAATGTGGCGTAAAGACAAAAAAGACTTCATATCAGTGATGAACAGAGCGCGCGTAATATGGCCTTATCTTCTGAATAACCGGAGTGTATATTAATTGATCAGATATAATTTACTGAATTTTAAATTAAGCTTGAAACTAATGCATTTGCACTCAGTAAATACGAATATTATTAGATAGATAAGAGTATGTGACAAATAGTAAAACGCGCACGAGCTGAATGGATCAATTTACTGTTTGTGCATGTGATGGTAAAACGTGCGCAGGATAGCTGTCAGGTATTATTATTCTTTTTTAAATACTGTGTTTATAAGAAGCTCGGCCCTCCAATATATCTTTAATTTATACTCCTTATAAACTTTGTTTGGAAAATTGCCAGTATCAATAATAATTTTTCCAACTACATCTTTCTGTTTACATACGTCATAACACACACGTGTACAAGATATGTGTAGTGTTCTGCAAGCTGAAAGTTTGGGTAGTTGGGTGGCATGCTACATTTAATCTAAAACTATTTTTAACAACATTTTTTAATTCTTGTGTAATTATTGTACACAGTTTTGATGGTCTCCAAATAAATTAATAGACTACATGGAATATTTGTAAATATGTAAAAATACTTTGTTTTTAAAAATGTGCTTGTCACACCACAGAACTACATTTAAGGGTGATTCTCACAAAACCTGTCAAGAAAATGTGCTGGCTTATTGTACTCCAAAATATATATATTTTTACATTGTGACATTACATTATTTTCTTGGCAGCTAAACACATTTTACCCCCTAATTCTCAAAACGGTCATTATGACATTCTCACCGCAATGTGAAAAAAAATCATATATGATATAAAACATAAAGTAGGCTAGTTATACGTCATAGTTGTACTCCCTTGGTACTGCAAAAAATGTCCGTAATTTTAATGGTAAAAGAATGTAAAAAAATGTTACAGTAAAAAAAAAAGTTAATTAGTTAATGGTTAGTTACCTTAAAGGAATAGTTCACCCAGAAATTATAATTCTCTCATTATTTACTCACTCTCATGCCACCCCAGATGTGAATGACTTCTGCTGAACACAGACCATGATTTTTAGAAGAATATCTCAGCTCTGTAAGTCCATACAATGGAAGTGAATGGTGGCCAGAAATTTGAAGGTCAAAAAATCACATAAAGGCAGCATAAAAGTAATCCATACAACTCCAGTGGTTAAATTAATGTCTTCTGAAGTGGTGTGGGTGATAAACAGATCAATATTTAAGTCCTTTTTTACTATAATTCTCCACTTTCACTTCCACATTCTTCTTCTTTTGTTTTTGGTGATTCACATTGTTTATGAATATTGCCACCTACTGGACAGGGAGGAGAACTATTATTATAATTTTTTTTTACATATTTTCCATGATTTTAATTCAAAAAATCTTTGAGAATCATCATTGAAAACAATGGAAATAGTAAAAGCAAAACGTCCGTATGCTTTACACTAATGAGAATTTTTGGGGTAAATGTGCTTAAGTGTCCTAAGAATTATAATGTCAAAGTGCAAAAAATCTTAATGGTCTTAAATGTAGGCTTCATTTTCTGCTTTATAATTTTGACAGGTTTAGTGAGACTACAACAGTACAAAAATGTGATTGAATTGTTGCAAATCTTTTAATGCTGTCTAGTCACAGCATCTAAAAATATGTATCTAATGACAACTGAATATCACTACATCTTATTAACAGAATGCACTCACTCAATCGGAGCATGTGCTGTCCACTGATTGATTACTAAAAAGTGCTGGTGTCTTTGTCTTTCTGTTCTTTCTCTTAGGAGATGGCAGTGAATGTATACTCCACGTCAGTAACAATTGAGAACCTGAGCCGACATGACATGTTAGCATGGGTTAACGACTCCCTTCAGCTCACCTACACCAAAATAGAACAATTATGTTCAGGTAAGACTTATTTACTTTTAATGTCTCAGAATATTTTAAAATCTGTACATCGATTGATGATATAACAGTGCTGTTACTTCAGCACAACAAAGCAAGCTGAACAGAATGAAAAGGGGTTTACTGTAGGTAATGTACTCGGTTTTTGCCTTTGATCATATTGGGAGATAACGTGTTCAGCTTTTAAAACAATCAATTCTAAAATAAAACCATTTACTTTACTATTGGAACACCAACACTGATAAAGTGAATCAATGTCATTCATACATCTTGATCAAAGACATGTGTATTTGTTAAGTAATGAATGATCTCTTTTGACCAACGTTCTCTCTTGCTGTTTGTCTTCAGGGGCGGCTTATTGTCAGTTCATGGACATGTTGTTCCCAGGGTGTATTCTTTTAAAGAAAGTGAAATTTCAAGCAAAACTGGAACATGAGTTTATACACAACTTCAAAGTACTCCAGGCAGCTTTCAAGAGAATGAACGTTGACAAAGTTAGTTGGTCCATTCTATGTACATCATTTTCTCTTAACCAAGTTATCTTTACTATTAAGTATATTAGTAAATACAGTACTGTGCAAAAGTTTTAGGCACTTGTGAAAAACTTTCAAAGTGAGGATTTCTTAAAAAAAATAATGACATAAATAGTTTTCATTAATCAGTTAACATCATACAAAGTCCAGTAAACAGAAAAAGAGCTAAATCAATATTTGATGTGAACACATTTGCCTTAAAAAAACAGCACCAATTCTCCTAGGTACACCCGGACACGGTTTTTCTTGGTTGTTGGCAGATAGGATGTTCCAAGCTTCTTGGAGAATTCGCCACAGTTCTTCTATCTATTTAGGCTGTCTCAATTACTTCTGTCTCTTCGTGTAATCCCAGACTGGCCCGGTGTTCAGTGGGGGGCTCTGTGAGGGCCATGCCATCTGTTGCAGGGCTCCCTGTTCTTCTATTCTAATCTTTTCTATTTGCAAGAGTAATGTTTGTGAGTCTAACATTTATATTTCCTATTGACACAATAAAGTAGCAGATATAAATAACCATCTTAAGACAAATGTTTTTGGGAAACATCTTATGTGCCTAAGACTTTTGCACAGTACTGTAAGTATATCTAATTTTAAGTATAAATGAAAGTTTTCAGTTTATTTATTAACAGATATCATCAGAGGTGATGACAATGTATATATATATATATATATATATATATATATATATATATATATATATATATATATATATATATATATATAATCATTTGCGTACATTATTTTGATAACAGTTTACAATAAGGTTCCATTTGTTAACATTAGTTAATGCATTAGGTATCATGAACTAACAATGAACAATATATTTTTATAGCATTTATTAATCTTTTTTAATATTAGTTAATAAAAATACATTTGATCATTGTTAGTTCATGTTAGTTGATAGTGCATTAACTAATGTTAACATATACAACTTTTGATTTTAAAAATGTATTACTATGTGCTGAAATTAACAATAACCAAGATTAATAAATGCTGTAAAATTAGTGTTCATTGTTAGTTCATGTTAACTAATGTTGTTAACTAATGTTAACAAATGGAACCTTATTGTAAAGTGTTACCAATGTTTTTGCTTACATTTCCAAAATTAATTTTCTTAATTTATTAATCCTTAGAGATTAAGTGTATAATTTCTGCACCACTAGCAGCTCTAAATAAAATAGCAAAAACAAAAACAAAAAATTCTGATCAGGTTTTCCCAAACATTCTTACCATCTTAGCCAATTTTCAGCTAAAGGAAGTACCCCAAACTCACCCCATTGGTGAAGCCAGAAACTGACATGTCGGACCACTTAAAGGAAAAGTTCACCCAAAAATTCAAATTCTCTCATCATTACTCAACCTCATGCCATCCCAGATGTGTATGACTTTCTTTCTTCTGCTGAACACAAATTAAGATTTTTAGAAGAATATTTCAGCTCTGTAGGTCCATACAATGCAAGTGGATGGTGACCAGAACTTTGAAGGTCCAAAAATCAAATAAAGGCAGCGTAAAAGTAATCTATAAGACTCCAGTGGTTAAATCCTTGTCTTCAGAAGTGATATGATAAGTGTGGTTAAGTGATTAAGTCCTTTTTTACTATAAATCCCCACTTTCACTTTCACAGTCTTCTTTTGTTTTTGGAAATTCGTATGCTTCATGCATGTCGCCACCTACTGGGCAGGGAGGAGAATTTACAGTAATAAAGGACTTAAATATTGATCTGTTTCTCACCCACACCTATAATATTGCTTCAAAAGACATGGATTTAACCACAAGAGTCTTATGGACTACTTTTATGCTGCCTTTATGTGAGCTTCAAAGTTCTGGCAACCATTCACTTGCATCGTATAGACCTACAGAGCTGAGATATTCTTCTAAAAAAAATCTTCCTTTGTGTTCAGCAGAAGAAAGAAAGTCATACACATCTGGTATGGCATAAGGGTGAGTAATGATGAGAGAATTTTCATTTTTGGGTAAACTATCCCTTTAAAAGAATAAAGCAATGTGTTTATAGTGCCAGTGTTGGCAACCTGCGAAAAGCTTAATGTATATTGTAGTTGTTTCCGACCATTAAACTGGGATAGGAGGAAGTATTTTACCATAAAAAATGACACACTTCATCTTTAAATATAGCTCTGGGTTATATTGATGTAATGCTTGTTTTCTCTTTTTGTTATTCAGATAATTCCTGTGGAAAAATTAGTCAAAGGAAAATTTCAGGACAACTTTGAATTCGTCCAGTGGTTTAAAAAATTATTTGATGCCAACTATGATGGAAAAGAGTATGATCCTATTCAAGCTAGACAGGGGCAAGATGTGGCACCTCCACCAAATCCAGGTGAACACTTTCCCCACAAACCCAAGAGAACTGGTCCCTCAGGTAACCTCTTGATTCTCTGCCCTTTGCTGCATTGATTGCTGAGCTTCTACTAAAGCTTTGCAAGCAGCTGCTTGTGCACGGTCTTCGGAATGATCACTTCATGCCCAAGCTTTCATTAATGAGAAAACAATGGATTTAATATTACAACAGCATTTAGGCACATACAACTGTGTTACTGCATAGAATTCTTAATACAGTTCAAGAGCTGTTTTCCTATTTTCACCACTAACAAAGTTTTCCAAAATCAGTTCTTGAATTTCTTGCGTTCCTCAATGTTCTCTCATGTGCTGTACCGCAAGGTTCATCGCTTGTCTTATTCATCCCTATATTCAAGTCCTCTAAATAGGTGATTCTCATAAAACCTTTCAAGAAAATGTCCTGGTCATATCAGCACAAAAAATATTAAATTATATTTTGCATAATGAAAATTAAGCTTACATTTATGACAATTAAGATTGTATGCAATGTAAAATTATTTTCAGGACTCTTAAGCACATTTTACACCCCATTTCTCAGTACCTTTACTATTCCTACTGTTTTTAATAATGATTCTCATTAACGTAACAGTCATGTATTATTGTTGATTTGTTTTAAATTACAATAAGCAAAAATGAAAGGCAGTACCACTATAATAATATGTAAATACTTTACAATTTAAATAATACATTATTTTTCACATTGCGGTAATGAAAATAGCATAACGACCATCTTTTATTGCATTGTCGTAATGAAAATTGGGGGTAAAATGTGTGTAACTGTTATGAAAATAATGTAAATATTTAAAAAAATCTTAATGGTTCTAAAATGTGCTTCATTTTCTTTATGCAAAATATAATTTATTAATTGTTTCTTTTGATTTTTTAGTAAAATAGGACGAGAACATTTTCTTAACAGGTTTTGTGAGAATCACCAAGTTATTCTTAATTGGTCATTGTAAGATACATTCGCCAAAGTGAGCTACATAGAACATGCTTGTAATCTTAAAGACCTTTTAGTCCATGTGTTAGCTTTGTAGTTTTGATTTGTAGTTGGTGTACTCTTAAACGTTGAAAATATAAAATTTTAGCTGATATACGCATTTAAAATGTACTATCTTTTCTGGGAATTGGAGCAAAAATATTGATGACTCATCCTGCACTACACAGATTTTTGTCCAACCAAATGCTCTTTAGAATGACAGTGTCCCTCCCCCAATACCTTCTGCAACCGAACAGCAGGTAGCAAATCATAGTTCATCGCTGACGATAAATAAAGCCTATTCAAAAGGAAATATGGTAACACAAGAAAGAAAACTGCACTCGTCAAGTGAATTCACTTGGTCTTTAAAGGGATAGTTCACCAAAAAAATAAAAAATAAAATTCTCTCATCATTTACTCACCCTCATGCCTTCCCAGATGTGTATGACTTTCATTCTTCTGCTGAAAACAAACGAAGATTTTTAGAAGAATATTGCAGCTCTGTAGGTCCATACAATGCAAGTGAATAGTGGCCAGAACTTTGAAGGTCAGAAAATCATATAAAGGCAGCATAAAAGTAATCCATACAACTCCAGTGGTTAAATTAATGTCTTCTGAATAGGTGTGGGTGAGAAACAGATCAATATTTTAAAAAGAAAATTCTTTTTTTTTTTTTTT
Source organism: Myxocyprinus asiaticus (assembly GCF_019703515.2). Lineage (NCBI taxonomy): Eukaryota > Metazoa > Chordata > Actinopteri > Cypriniformes > Catostomidae > Myxocyprinus > Myxocyprinus asiaticus. The sequence goes on from NC_059360.1 coordinate 18,594,357, forward strand.
TTACAATAAATCTCCACTTTCACTTTTAGTTTTACATTCACATTCTGAAAGTGAAAGTGGAGATTTATATTAAAAAAGGATTTAAATATTGATCTGTTTCTCATCCAAAGTGACTGCATTGCTTCAGAAGACATATATTAAACCACTGGAGTATGGATTACCTTTATGCAGCCTTTATGTACATTTTTTGTTTCATTTTTATTTTTTGAGTTTTGGTCACCATTCACTAGCATTGAAAGGACCTACAGAGCTTAAATATTCTTCTAAAAATTCTCTTTGTTTGTGTTCAGAAGAAAGAAGAAAGAAAGTCATAAACATCTGGGATGGCATGAAAGTCCCCAGAGTCCCCAGAGAGGTATAAAAGTGGCATCCTAATTTGCTGAGGATTGACTTCTTTTGCTACTGTAGGTCACTGGGATGGATTGTGGATGAGACCTCCATTTAGTTTAATAGTAATATGTCACACTACCCTGACTTTGGTTAAACCTGCTAATTATAAAGTGGATAACAAGCTATTGAAGCAGTTTGAAAAAACAGGTTTATCCAAAATAATGGGGTAACAAGCTGCCCATGCTTCAGCTTGTTAAAGGCTGATCTTACTGAAGCTTTTTAGCTTGGATTTTAGTTTACTACAATCTATTTATTTCATTGTTTTATGTAATAGAAATGACAAGTTGGCAGCTACAATTGCATGGATCAGTATTACAAATATTACATTTACTGTTCTGAGCAGTTCTCCATTTATTGTCACTAAAAGTGAAACCTCTCCAATATCAGGGCCACAGAGAATATCGCCAACAGTACCTAAAAACATGCCCACACCACAGAGGGTGACCACTACCATAAGGAAGAACCCCACACATGCCCGAAATGGGGGCAGTGATGCTGAAATCATGGAGCTTAATCAACAGGTAGAGTTCCCGGGAGGGTAAGGAAGCCTTACTCTACCTTGGAATACTTTGGAGGGGAAGTCGTTAGATTTATACTGTGGATTTAAATGTAGGGATCATGACTCAGGTTTAATATTGAGGTCTTTTTCTTCTTTATTCTTCAGACAAGACAAGATCTCCTATTCCCCCCTGTATAAATTATTTAGAATTCTGAAATAAATCTGGAAATAGATTGTTGATGTCATCATAGTAAGTTCATTTGGTCTCATTCTTTAATAAATGTGTTCAGGTTAGAAACACAAATAGCATAAGCACCTAAATTTGTTTTTACCTTTGTTCTAATGTTGATGAATGCTGAATATTCTAAATGGAGTGTGTTTGCACAGTTAGTAATTTGCATAAAACATCTCCCAATAAGGGCTTTCTGCACAACTTATCCTGTGCAAAAAAAAAAAAAAAAAAAAAAATTGACATGAAGCAACTTTTGTATACAGTAGCAAGAAAAAGTATGTGAACCTTTTGGAATTAGCTGGTTTTCCAAAAAAAAATCCAGGTGGCGGAGGACATGTCTCCTGAGACATGCATCTTATCACGTGGCTTGCTGCACTTGACACTGCGGAGACTCACAGCATGTGGAGGCTCGTGCTACTCTCCGTGATCTACACACAACTTACCACACACCCCATTGAGAGCGAGAACCACTTAATCGCAACCACGAGGAGGTTACCCATTGGTACCAACCAATTTGGTTGCTTAGGAGACCTGGCTAGAATCACACAGCACACCCTGGATTCGAACTCGTGACTCCAGGGGTGGTAGTCAACAATACTCGCTGAGCTACCCAGGCCCCCTAATCTTTCATGTCTTTATTGAACACATCCCATTAAACATTCACAGTGCTGTGGAAAAAGTGAACCCTTGGATTTCATAGCTGGACGATCCTCTTTTGGCAGCAATAACCTCAACCAAGCATTTCCATTAGCTGTGGATTAGACATCCACAACATTCAGAAGGAATTTTGGACTATTTTTCCTTACAGAACTGCTTCAGCTCAGCCATATTCTTAGGATGTCTGGTGTGAATGGCTATCGAGGTCATTCCACAGCATCTCTGTTGGGTTAAGGTCTTGGCTCTGACTGGGCCACTCCATAAGGTGGATTATCTTTTTTTTAAGCCATTCTGTAGTGGATTTACTTCGATGTTAGGGTCATTGTCCTGCTGTATCACCCAACTTCTACTGAGCTTCAGCTGGCACACAGCTGTCCTGACATTATCCTGTAGAATATCTTGATAAGCTTGTTAATTAATTTTTCCCTCGATGTTGGCAAGCACCCCAGGCCCGAAGCAGCAAAGCAGCCCCAAATCATGTTGCTCTCTTCAACGTACTTCACTGTTGGGATGATGTTTTCATGTTGGTTTGCGGTGCCATTTTTACGCTATACATAGTGCTGTGTGTTCTTCCCAAACAATTTAACCTTAGTGTCATCAGTCTACAAAATTTTTTCCCAGTAGCGTTGTGGACTGTCATGGTGGTCTTTGGCAAACTTCAGGCGCACAGCAATATTTTTGTTGGAAAGCAGCGGCATGCCTGTTTAATGTTTTCCACATATTAGACTCATGAACAGAGATGTTAACCAGTTCCAGTCGTTCCTTCAAGTCTTTAGCTGTCACTCTAGGTTTTTTTTTTACCTCATTGAGCACTCTGTGGTGTGCCCTTTGAGTCATCTTGGCTGGACGGACACTTCTAGGGAGAGTAGCCACAGTACTAAATCATCTCCATTTATAGACAATTTATATAACTGCGGACAGATGAATATCTAAGCTCTTCAAGATAAATTTGTAACCCTTTCCAGCTTCATGAAAAGCAACAATTCTTGATTGTAGGTCTCCTGAGATCTCTTTTTTGTGAGGCATGGTCCACAGCAGCAGATGCTTCTTGTAAATAGTAGACTCAAAATGTTTGAGCGTTTTTTATAAGTCAAAGTAGCTCTAACCCACACCTCCAATCTCGTTTCATTAATTTGATGCCAAGTTTGCCAACTCCTGACTCTAATTAGCTTTTGTTGACACCATTAGCTTAGGGGTTCACATACTTTTTCCAACCTACACTGTGAATGTTTTAATGATGTATTCAGTATGTACAAGAACAATACAATACTTTGTTTTTGTTTGTTTTTTTAGTTAAAACAGATTGTGTTTGTTCATTATTGTAACTGAGATGATGATCAAACCAGATTTCAATACAAATTTATACATATATGCAGTTAATTCCAAAGGGTTCACATACTTTTTCTTGCCACTGTAGCCCTAGACTACATGTCATTATCTTCATTTTTATGCAGAACCTATCCCAGGTTGAGCTTTAATGCACATCTTTTTTGTTACTCTAAATAAGTAAGACTTTTTGTAGGATCGCTTGCTTTAGTTAACCAGTTAAAAAAAAAATAAAAAAAAATATATATATATATATATATATAAAATTTCAAATTTCCATATTCCATGTTTTAATGGAGTTTGTGATTTTTTTGGCATATGTGTGGTTTAATTTGTGATGTATTTTATTTTTTTATTTTTTTTAAATGTAAGTGCAAACTCATTAATGAATCAGAAGGTTTTACGCACAAATACAGTACATGTATACGCATCGTTAGTGAATGAGGCCCACTAACCATTTTGAGCAGTATGATGAGCAGTGTCTTACCTTTGCTTTTTCAAGCTGATGGAGTTGAAGTTAACCGTAGATGGTCTGGAGAAGGAGAGAGATTTCTACTTCAGCAAACTTCGAGACATTGAACTGATCTGCCAAGAGCACGAGAATGAGAACAACTCTATTCTGACTCGGATAATTGACATTCTGTATGCCACAGAGGTACTGTCAGCAGCATGGCTTAATTCATTCTCACAAATATTTGTATTAGTCGACTGGTGTTTGGCCATTTTTAGATAATCGGCATTAGCCAGTAACCAGCACTGGGCAATAATGTAATTGTTACCTGCTGTCAGTTTCAAAATCTGCCAGTAGCCTTGTCAATGGATATTTCTTTTTCTTTCTTTTTTTTTGTTGTTGTTGTGAATTTTGGGTGAATAGTGTGTTAGATCATGGCACCTACACTCTAGACCTTATGCAGTCAGAGAATGCTGTGAATACATTGATTTTAAAACGCAAGGGTTTGCGAAAGTGATGCTCCGTCATGCGACCCACAGTTGAGAACGTTTCAACTTTTGCAGCAACATACTCTGACACAGGCATTCATTGAGAATTGATTAAAATGAGAGTTTTAGAGAGGTGGGTCCAGCTGTGCTTTAATAAAATTCCAATTCACTGTATGCCCCCTTTGTCAGAACTTTCCCTTTAGGTGCCCTAAGTGTTTTTCCGCAATTTTGTGTACCGGTCCGGTACATCTCATTTGCTATTTTTTAATTGTATTATAAACACTACCAGTCAAAAGTTTGAACATATCTACACTTTCTTATTATTTATTTCTTTTTGGAACATTTTAAAATAATAGTAAAGTAATAAAAATATAAAATAACACAAATGGAAGAATGGGGATTAAGTAGAGACCAAAAAATGTTAACAAATCAAAAGTATCTTTTACTTTATTTTAGCTTCTTCAAAGTAGCCATTCTTTGCCTACATTATAGCTTTGCGCACTCTGGACATTTTCTCAACCAACTTCATGAGGTGCCACCTAGGATGCTTTTTAAGCAGTATTGAAGGAGTTTCCATGTATGTTGGGCATTTCCTTCACTATCTGGTCCAACTCACTTATTTCAAACATTTATTAATTAATTTATTTTCATTAATATTTTAGTTATTGTACTATATGTTGTGAAAAATATATTTCATTATATCAGCCATTGCCATCCTGCTCTCTAGATATAGGTTTCAGCATTGGCCATTGAAAAACCCATATCGTTGAACCACCACTAGTCATTAGTATGCTTGGAAGAGCACAAAGTTTGACTACAGCAGTTATCCTAAAAACCCACTTTAGTAACACCAGCAATCATTTCTCATACAGGATGGCTTTGCACCGCCAGATGATGATGAAATAGACGAGCAGGCCCACTTGGACCAGGACGAATTCTGAGGATTCTCTTCTCTTCCACATCATTGTGACCCTCCGCGACATCCTCTCTCCACGACTTCGAATTACCCTCTTACCGCATGCTGTTAATATCCCCTCAGTTTCCTACAAAAACTGTATGTGGGCTCTTCATATATTCTCGGTTTGTCTCCCCCTATGCTGGTTTATGCACTACATCTGTTTTAACAAATGCTCACTGTCCTCACCCTCATTCGGAGAGTAGCACCAACAATGACACATCCTAGCCGTCTCAGCATGTTTTACATATCAACATAGAGAATGAACAAAATAAAAGGTATAATAGATTGTGGGTAGCACAAAGGACTTGTTAATGTAAATATTGTAATGGGAGAGACTTGTCGCATGGAATGCAGTTATTTGTCGTCAGATTTCATACGCATTTTCTTTAGGGTCTGTCTTGGCTCCATCTAGTATGGAAGGCTCACTATCACACCATTCATCTCTGTTTTCAGCCTCAGTCTGCCTCTCTCACTGACTATTCACATTTAATGAATAATACGAAGTTTGTAAGCACCATCAGGACAAATCTTAACAATATCAAACTCATGAATCTTTTATACCTGCAAAGGTATTGATGTCAAGCTTGTCAGGGACAAACTAATCAGTTAAAACCTGCTATATTAATCTGCTTATTTTTAAGCTATAAAGAGGACTTTTATACTTTTATAAGGTGGATGGGCCAGTGACAGAGGTAGAAGAAAAAAATACATGTGTTGAAAAGACAGTAATTTTAAGAATGGCACAGGTTGTTTTGCTTACACCCAGGGAGCATATGAATGTTATACATTGACAGTTGATGACTGATTGTAAACCTTTTTCTTTTAATCTTTTAATCGTGAAACATCATTCTCATAGACTGAAACATAGAAACTTACCAAGTGAATGAAAAGTGGAATTACTGTCATATTCAACATTACATTTATGACAACATTAAGCATGAGGGACAATACTCGTTGGTATGGTGTATATTTTATTTTAGTGGCAATCAGACAAGTGATACTACTGATCAGATGATTGTATGTCGAATTAAACTGACATTTGCTGCTAGTGTTGCTGCATTTATGTATTTTATTTTGTATTTATTTTGCTCAGCTATTGAATAGCATACGGGCTGTGCATTCTTAACTGTAAATCATCAGATTTGTAAAAGATCAAATGAAATAGAGATGCCAGAATCATTGGTTTTCAGAGTAAATCTTCTTTGTGTGTGAACCTGAGTCATCTTGTATTGTCTCAGTATGGCCATAATTGTGTTTGCATAAATCGTTTTGAGTAAATAAACAGTCTTGAAAAATTTATTTTGTCCATGAATTCAGAAATACTGCATTTTTTCTTATTACTTTCTTTTGATTTTTGGGTGAAATATGGCCCAGACAATTTTTGACTGTTTTCATGAGATTCCCTTTGGTGTAAAAGAAATACAGTAAGTGGGATCTGCATAAGAATGGAAGTGAAGCAGAAAATGGACCTGTTTAAAGGGATAGTTCACCCAAAAAATAAAATTCTCTCATCATTTACTCACCCTCATGCCATCCGAGATGTGTATGACTTTCTTTCTTCTGCTGAACACAAAAGAAGATTTGTAGAAGAATATTTCAGCTCTGTAGGTCCATACAATGCAAGTGAATGGTTGTCAGAACTTTGAAGCACCAAAAGCATATAAATGCAGCATAAAAGTTATCCATACGACTTCAGTGGTTAAATCTGTGTGGGGGAGAAATGGATTTAATATTTAAGAGCTTTTTTTTTTTTTTTTTACTGTAAATTTCCACTTCCACATTTGTCTTCTTTTGTTTTTGGCAGTTCGTATTCTTTGTGCATATCACCACCTACAGGGCAGGGAGGAGAATTTATAGTAAAAAATATTAAATATTGATCTGTTTCTCACACACCTATTATATGGCTTCTGAAGATATGGATTTAACCACTGGAGTTTTATGCATTCCTTTTATTTTGCCTTTATGTGTTTTTTGGAGCTTCAAATTTTAGTCACCATTCACTTGCATTGTATGGACCTACAGAGCTGAAATATTCTTTTAGAAATCTTTGTTTGTGTTCAGTAGAAGAAAGAAAGTCATACACATCTGGGATGGCATGAGGGTGAGTAATGATGAGAGAATTTTCATTGTTGGGTGAACTTTCCCTTTAACTACATTAGTTAATATGAACTAACAATGAAGAATACTTTCACAGCATTTATTAATCTTGTTTAATGTTAATTTCAACATTTTTAAAATCAAAAGTTGTATATATTAACATTAGTTAATGCACTATGAACCAACATGAACTAACAATGAACAATTGTATTTTTATATAGTACATATAAAAAAATATTGTTCAGTGTTTGTTCATGATACCTATTGCATTAAATAATGTCAACAAAGGGAACTTTATTGTAGTGTTTCCAGATTTTTTTAACATTACATTAATAGTTGGCACTGACTGAATTGTCATGAAAATGGCGTCATAATGCACAAAATCTTAATGGTCCTAAAATAAGCTTGATTTTCTTGATTAATCTCGATTCTCGATTAGTGTTTTTCTTTGGAGTGAAATATGACCCAAACATTTCACTGAACCATATATTATGTAAAAGACATCTGAGGAGAAACTTTAGCAGATGTCCCAACCAAGAATACAACACACTGGGTCCATTTACTTCACTACCACCTGCTTCCTTTAACTCTACAGCCTCTGTCATGTCTGTACATTTGGTTACCATAGCTGTTTTCTATGGTGAAAGTCTGTCCCATTGTGACTGCATGTGTAATAGTACTGAATGTGGTTCCAACTCAAGTACAAATTTGAGCAACATACTGCACAGATCATGTCCAGTGATTTATATATGGGTCTGCAGTCAGCCCAGACTAGATCACTCATACATAAAAGCAGTGTGTAGCTGCGCAGAACTGTAAAGATCAGAGGTCAGTGACCTGACAGGTGATAATAGTGCAGAAAACGCTCAATTTGATACAGCCTAACAGATGCACGATGCCTGTCTGACGTTTTAAACAAGCGCTGGAGGAGTGCTGCAGGAGTGATGCGAGGTTTGACACGTCATTGCACAAAAATCATAATTAACATGGAAAATGAAATATATTGACTGAGTAGAGAAAATGGAGTGCTGTAAAATCTTGACTGGAATGGCTTTTTGTTTTTGTCCATATAGAAACATCTTAACAATCATACTGTAGGTAAGGTAAGCTTTCTTGTTCTACATTAACCATTCACTGGTTTTGATAATAGTGCCCTCTCTATATACCTTAAATGGTTGTGGATCTACTAATGTAAAAAACTAAAGGGATAGTTCTCTTAAAAATGAAAATTCTCCCATTTATTCACCCTCATGTCATCCTAGATGTGTATGACTTTCTTTCTTCTGCTGAACACAAAGAATATCTCAGCTCTGTAGGGCCACACAGTGCAAGTGAATGGTGACCAAAACTTTGAAGCTCCAAAAAGCACATAAAGGGAGCTGAAAAGTAATCCATAAGACACCAGTAGTTAAATACATATCTTCAGAAATGATATGAGAGGTGTGGGTGAAAACAGACCACAATGTAATTCCCTTTTCACTATAAATCAGCAGTCTTCTTGGCAATCATGATTTCATGCTCGATTACACTTCCTAGCACCAGGTGCATACGTCAAGAACTAGGAAATGTAATCAAGCTTGAAATCATGATCGTGCCTGGAGACTGCAATGGCAAGATGTGCGGTGAAAAGTGAGTTCAATTTTGGTCTGTTCTCACCCAAAACAGTGTAGATCGCTTCAGAAGATATGGATTTAACCAGTGGAGTCGTATGGATTACTTTTAAACTGCCTTTATGTGCTTTTTGGAGCTTCAAAATTTTGGTCACAATTCATTGCATAATATGGACATACAGATTTGGAATATTCTCCTAAAAATCTCAGTTTGTGTTCAGCAGAAGAAAGACAGTCATACGCATCTGGAATGGCATCAGGGTGAGTAAATAATACGGGGAATTTAAATTTTTGGGTGAACTGTTTCTTTAAGGGGGACCCTGAAATTCAAAATGTGAGGGGAAAAAATGTCCCCGTTCTGAATTAACGTTTTATATAGTTGTTAAAATTGTATTCTAGGTCTTGTACATTTTATTGCAAAAATATCAGTTGTTTTTTATTTTATTTAATGGGTAAGAGGTAAATTCTCAAATCTAAACGTTCAGATTGAGATTGAATGTTAATGAATCGATTAAACTGAAGTGTTGTTTCACAAGATAGGCCGACAATATATTTTGTAATATGGTTAGAAAAAAATTGCCCTCATAGATACAAAAATGCCCCTGAAAATCAAATCTATGGAGCATTTCTGACACTGCTCTGTTCAGATATGTTATCTAGTAATGAGGAAAAGGAGATCAGAGATGCTTTGACGAACAGCTTGATGCACAGCAAATCCAGCAACTTCTTTCCAATTGATGACATCATTGCTGCATTCCATACAAATGTTCTATGTTATGAATACATATAGTGGTGTTGATAAAGTAACATTTTCTCTTCCCTTTCATTTCTATAACAGTACGAATAGAAGCCTCAGAAGTGACCAGTTGCGAATGGTGCACTGTGCAGAGGATGTCGTCCCTGTTTCTACAGACCACACCTGCAGCATGCCTCCATCTGCGAATCCAGCTTGACATGTATGAAGATTATTCACAAGTGTGGTATGACTGCCAGTGCAACAGTGAGTCAAAATGACAAACTCGCAGATCACCTCTGCTGCTTTACTTCAGTTTGAGACCTAAGCCTGTGAAAACTTATGACCAAATTATGTATATATCGCATTTTGGAGTGCAACGTTTATTTAAATCCATAAAATAGTTTCTTTTATCTCCTCAGATCAAGATGAGAAATATCTCATCCTTATCTATGAGAATGAGCTCACACTCCCTGAGCAAATCACATTTGAGGAAATATTCACAGAGATTGGCAGGAGCAATTTTCCAGTTAAGCTGTCATTTGAAGAAGCCAATAACAGACTGAAGACGCATAACTGTGCCTGAAAACAGATGGTGGGTCATGATTGCAGTTAAAAGGTCTACAAAAATTAAAATGTATTAATAATTATACTGGAATTATCAGTATTAAACCGTCCTACAGTACGTTTAATCCTTCAAACAGAATAGGAGTGCTTCATGCATAAGTGATTCGTAGGTCAACTACATTTTATTTATTTACATTTAATACATTAAAAACATGCAGTTACCATTACTATTGTGGTTAAGACTGCCCTTAAAAGGATAGTTAACCCAAAAATGTAAATTCTGTCATTATTTACCCATCACCATGTGGTTCCAACGCCATATGACTTACTTTCTTTGGTGGAACAAAAAAGGTGTTAGGCATAATTTTAGCCTCAGTCACCATTCACTTACATTGTATCTTTTTAACTTTATAAATGACATTCTCTTAAAGGGATAGTTCGCCCAAAAATTTAAATTCTCCAAATATTTACTCACCCTCATGTCATCCCAGAAGTGTATGACTTTCTTTCTTCTGCTGAACACAAAGATTTTTGGAAGAATGTGAACTGCCAAAAAAATGTTTTTGGCTTAATTCCGGTCAGAAGTAAACACTTACTAGGTTTTTTTTTTTAATGTAAATAATCATATCGCAGTTCAAATCGCAATCACAATTTTTTGGTAAATAATTTGGAGATTTATGGTAAAAAAAAAAATGGATCTGTTTCTCACCCACACGTAATATATTGCTTCTGAAGATATAGATTTAACCACTGAAGTCGTATGGATTACTTTTATGCTGCCTTTATGTGATTTTTGGAGATTCAAAGTTCTGGTCACCATTCACTTGCATTGTATGGCCCTACAGAGCTGAAATATTCTTCTAAAAATTTTCGTTTGTGTTCTGCAGAAGAAAGTCATACACATCTGGGATGCCATGAGGAAATTATGAGAGAATTTTCATTTTTGTGTAAACTATCCCTTTAACTATTTGTACTGTGTGGCGCTTTTGCTTTGTTTTTGCTAGCCTGTCCAAAAACATCCACTTTATTTTCATATGTTTAGAACACTGTGCTTCAGCCAGAAGAGTGTAAACTTTTGGGTTATTTTCTTTGTATTAGCACAAAAAATATACAACATAATTCTTTGAACATCAGTGACGTAATTGAGCAAAACACCATCTTTTTCAATTGTTGAGCTCTATTTCTCTCAACATTCAACATTCTTTGGTGGCAGTTTCATCCACTCTTGATCCTTCTCGATGTGAAATTGCAACCGTTAGTGTCTCAGACAGTGATGAAGACAAACTGAAGAAAAAAGTCAGTTGGCTTGCATAAACTGAACTGATTAGTTCTTGTAATAGTGAGAATTGTTCTTCTAGAAAATACTTCTCTTTCCAGATTTGTTGTGTACCCTCCTTCCCCAGCTGAAGGGGGTATAACCATAACAGAAGATGACCTCAACTGTCGCGACGAAGGCAAATTCCTAAATGATGTGATATTGGACTTCTATCTGAGGTTAAGTGCAAACACACTAGAATTCTTTGGTACATTGCTGATGTGTATTGTGTCAAATGACAGGTATCTGGTCTGAGAGCAGCTCAAAAAGGAGAATGCCATCAAGTGCCATGTCTTCAGCTCTTTCTTCTTCAAGCACCTCACTCAGGAAGATCAAAGAAGGCTACCAGAAACTATAGAGTTGTCATATGTATATAATATGATCATGTGAAAAATATGGGATCTTCCTAACCATAATTTCTATAAATACTGCACTGTACCACAGTGTTCAAATGCGCCGGCATAATCAGGTGAAAACATGGACTAGGAATGTCAACATTTTTGAGAAGGACTTTATATTTGTCCCGATTAATCAGATGTGAGTTTCTTTACCTTACTATTTAAATTCAGTTTTTTTATTTGTATACTGCATTTTTTTGAATTAGTTACCCTATTTAGCAGTTATAGGTGTAGAGTGTGCAATTTCTGCGCCACCAAAGCTGCGGTAAAATAATCACCTTTTCATACAGGTTTCTTAGCACCATATTCATCCATGCCAATCTCATTTACGGTATCCTTGCCTAGAGGACAACTTAAGTAAAAGTGGCACATCTTACCCTACTCTCCTCACTGAATAAATGTTGAAAGATCAAGTGATCATTTTAATGTTCTTTTGGATTTCTAACTTGTGTAGGCCAGGTGTAAAATAAAATCTTGATAAATGCCCCTCCTGCACCATGTCTCATCAGGGCTCACTGATACCTGTCTGTCATCTCTTTTCCTGGCCAAGTTTCACAGACTAGTGCTTTGGATCGTTGTGTCAATAGGCACAGAGGGCATTCAGTGGAGTACCTTGGAGATCAATCTCCACCCAACCCGATGTCTCTCTTCTACCATCAGGATTCTTCAGAGAAGCTCTCCAGATGGAGTCGATCCATAGGTAATTTACAAAACTGACTCAGAGCAAAGTGGTAGTGCAAATAAAGGACAAAATCCATTAGAATAATTATTTTGCTCCTGTCCTTTTTTTCAGTGAGGGAGTGAGGAAATCCTAATTGTACCAAAAAATCGATTGTGATTATTTACCAAAAAATTATGATTGCGATTTGAACTGCGATATGATTATTTAGATAAAAAAAGAAAAGAAAAAAAAAACCTAGTAAGTGTTTACTTCTGACCAGAATTAAGCCATGGGCAAACATACACTACTGCCTATAGAAATACTGTTTAAGAAAGGGTGTTCACACTTGAGTCCTCTTAAAAAGAACCAGACTAAATCAATGAAAATATAGTTAGAGGGAAAAAAACAGATTCACATCATCTTCACATTGTATCTGTTCACTATCTATCTGTTTTTGTCCACTTTGTTATTGGGCCTCAGCCCACTTTTCATTATTATTTTTGGAACCCAATTGAATAAGTTATTATTAATTTAATACATTATGGAAATACTGTATATAACTATTAATATTATTTTAAAACCTCACCATATTTGTGTAATGTTTTCTTAACCTGTATGCGGCATAGCTACTGTATGTTGGCCTTTATTTTGGCTGTACAGGAAGACATTTCTGTTTGTAGTTGAATTCACAATGGCCTTTTAATGCAGAGAAATGCACTCATCCACGCTTCTGTCCAGAAAAACCTGGTGTTATGAGGTTACTTTAGATTTGGATAGTAACTTTTAGCGGCCAAGCATATTTGGAATTACACAAATGTGCAATTAGTGAGCGATGTCAATTTAATGCGCAAAGCTCATTAGCCTCACACGTAACTCTACAGAGAACAGCGCTGTGCACATACATTAAGCGCAGCAAGCAGTGTGTGCAGACTATTTATTTAAATTGCAGCCTTTTTGGTTTGATAATTGCACTAGGTCATGTCGAGCCCTAGTGAACAGTAATGCACTTAATGGAAGTCTATGGGGCAAGGCATCGCACCGGATAAAGGATAAAACACTGTTTCAGACTTAAACATTGTGTAAACATGAGACTCGTGTAATAAAATTGAAATGCTTAAATAGTGCATAAATACAAGCTTTACATTGCTGCTTGCACTAAGTTCATATTTGTACAATTTCTGCAATTTTTTAGAAACTGAGAGAAAAGTCACTATTTTGTATAAAATAATAAATTGTAATCAACAGTATATCACAGATGCACTCAAAGCTTAACTTGTGTTGAACCTGGAACATTAATTTGTTTACTTTTTTGTTTTCTTTATAGACGACTTGGACAGGAGTTTCTGTTTTTTTTCAGATGATGAGGCTGAAGATGACTTTCAGGTAATGTGATTTACTCTCTATCTAACTAGCAAATTATGGAAATGAGTAAAATAACATTTTCTCTATTTAAATGAAAGGCTGTCAAGAACCGATCTGTCCTTAACAGTGGAAGAAAAAATTACTTCAAATGGTGAGTAATGTAGGTCAAGGTAACTTCCTCTAAAATAAAAACAAATTTGTATTATTAATTCTGGTGCCCTAATAAATATAATATCAATTGTTTTCTAGCTACCCGTCACTAGATGGCAATAACACATTTTTTTTTTTTTTTTGCATTTAAAAGCTTTATTTTACTCAGGTATTCACTATCTCTGTTGCCAGGCCACGGACTCTCTCACCAGCAGAGCCAGATCACCAGTGGTGCCGATTCTCCAAGAGTAATTATCTTCTGTTTCAAATTGTCTTGATTATTTCTGCAAATGTGTGTTTACATGCTGTATTGGGCAGCACATGTTGCTTGTTGATAACTGGAAAAAAAGTTGTCTTCCTCAAAGAGTGGCTTGGGGAGTTCAGAAAGAGTCCTGCATTGGACCACATTCAAATTCACATTCAGTTTTTTGAGATGTTTATTTAAGTCCATTATTGCTAGAAATTCTTCTACCTGCCCAATAGGGGGTGATATGCATAAAGAATGTGAATCAACAAAAACACAAGAAGAATGTGAAAGTTAAAGTGGAGGTTGACTGAGCAGGGGGGAGAATTTTTAGTAAAAATATACTAAAATATTGATCTGTTTCTCACCTACCAAATCACTTATGAAGATCTGGATTTAACTACTGGAGTCTTATGGATTACTTTTATGCTGCCTTTATGTTATTTTTGGAGCGTCAAAATTTTGGCACCCATTCACTTGCATTGTATGGATCTCAGAGCTGAGAAACTCTAAACATCTTAATTTGTGGTCTGCTGAAGAAAGTCATACACACCCGGGATGACATAAGGCTGAGAAAATGATTAGAGAATTTTCATTTTTGGGTGAACTATTCCTTTAAGAGCACTTTAATTGGCCTCTTAAAGAGAGAGTTCACCCAAAAATGAAAATCCTCTCATCATTTACTCACCCTTATGCCATCCCGGATGTGTATGACTTTCTTTTGCAAAACACAAACAAATATTTGGATTACTTTTATGCAACCTTTGTCATTTTTATTTATTTGTTTATTTTGAGCTTCAAAGTTTTGGTCAGCATTCACTTGCATTGAAAGGACCTACAGAGATTAAATATTCTTCTAAAAATCCTTGTTTGAGTTTTGGGTGAACTATCCCTTTAACACTGGTCTGACAGGCGACACTCCTAAACTGACTGGATTAGTGATGTGGCCATGACCGCCACTTTTATATGCATCCTTGACTGCTTTATACTTAGCCTTGTTTTTTTTTGTTTTTTTTCTTCTTTGACACTATAGATAGGAGTACCTGTGGTTGTGCTTGACCATTTCTTTGGAAATTGTTTCAGAAATCGAGCAGTGGCTATAGACACCCAATAAGTTAGACTGAATAGAGGCATTGCTCCATATATTAAAGGAATAGTCCACTTCAAAAATGTAGATTCTGTAATAATTTATTCCACCCTTATGTTGTTCGGAACTGTATGACTTTAGTATGTGGATCAAAAAGAAATGTATTTTTAATGAAAAATTATTTGTTTCTCACCAATACCATATGCCTTCAAAATACTTGGAATATGAACCACAAGCTGCAAGGACTAACGTAATGGTACTTTTTGGGTCCTTTTTTAAGCTTTAAAGTTGTAGTGTGTAACTTTTTCGGTCTTAATACTTTCTTCTATCCCAACTTAATATGAAGATAAGCCATTCGTAGGTAAATGTTTTCAAACTGTAAACACTGTCTCTGTGGCACTATAAATTCCTGTTTGTTTTGAGCAACTTGTCCAGCCCAACACAAAAACATTGACTCAACCAGTGCCGTAAACTGAGGGCGAGGCTGTCTGTTTGTTCGATCAACAGCAGACTGGGGACGCATTCGGAAGGCTAATTGAAAATATGTTTATTTTTGCAATTCCATTAGTTGTGGCTAGTGGCGCAGAAATTTTAACACTCCAGCTTTAAAGTGAGTCACTGTCAACTGCCATTGAATTTACTTTTTCTATATCTGTGGTATTCTATAAATCGAAGATACTTGCAAGAGGAATGGAGGGTCAAAATGGGCTACCTGCAAAGTTTTGGAAAGGGAGTGATGGATGGATGGAGTCCTCATGTTCCACAGCAGGAGAACTATACAGACTGTGGCATCTACCTCCTACAGTATGTGGAGAGCTTCCTCAAGGTACTGTATGTAACTGCGGAACATCTGTTGAAATGTTTACTTTGAAATGTGTGGGGTTTTCCTGTATTTGAAAGCTCAGTTCTTACTTTTTTATTTAGGACCCACCACAAACTTTCCATCCCAGCATAGACCTGAAAAACTGGTTTTCCCGGAGGTCAGTGAAGAAGAAGAGGGGCAAATCAAACGATTCATACTCAGGCTCCACAGAGAACAAATGGTTTGATTTTTACAGTTGAAGTCAGAAGTTTACATACACCTTACCCAAATACATTTAAACACAGTTTTTCACAATTCCTGACATTTAATCGTAGAAAACATTCCCTGTCTTAGGTCAGTTAGGATCACTACTTTATTTTAAGAATGTGAAATGTCAGAATATTAGTAGAGAAAATTATTTATTTCAGCTTTTATTTCTTTCATCACATTCCCAGTGGGTCAGAAGTTTACATCCACTTTGTTAGTATTTGGTAGCATTGCCTTTAAATTGTTTAACTTGGGTCAAACATTTTGTGTAGTCTTCCACAAGCTTCTCACAATAAGCTGCTGGAATTTTGGCTCATACCTCCAGACAGAACTGGTGTAACTGAGTCAGGTTTGTAGGCCACCTTGCTTACACATGCTTTTTCAGTTCTGCCCACAAATTTTCTATCGGATTGAGGTCAGGGCTTTGTGATGGCCACTCCAATACCTTGACTTGCCAGTTTGCCACAACTTTGAAGGTATGCTTGGGGTCATTGTCCATTTGGAAGACCCATTTGCAACCGAGCTTTAAATTCCTGGCTAATGTCTTGAGATGTTGCTACAGTATACCCACATAATTTTCCTTCCTCATGATGCCATCTATTTTGTGAAGTGCACCAGTCCCTTTTGCAGCAAAGCACCCACACAACATGATGCTGCCACCCCCATGCTTCACGGTTGGGATGGTGTTCTTCGGCTTGCAAGCCTCACCCTTTTTCCTCCAAACATAATGATGGTCATAATAGCCAAACAGTTCAATTATTGTTTCATTAGACCAGAGGACATTTCTCCAAAAGTAAGATCTTTGTCCCCTTGTGCACTTGCAAACTGTAGTCTGGCTTTTTTTATGGCAGTTCTGGAGCAGTGGCTTCTTCCTTGCTGAGCAGTCTTTCAGGTTATGTCAATATAGGACTTGTTTTACTGTGGATATAGATACTTGTCTATCTGTTTCCTCCAGCATCTTCACAAGGTCCTTTGCTGTTGTTCTGGGATTGATTTACACTTTTCGCCCCAAACTACGTTCATCTCTAGGAGACAGAATGCGTCTCCTTCCTGAGCGGTATGATGGCCACGTGGTCCCATGGTGTTTATACTTGCATACTATTGTTTGTACAGATGAACGTGGTACCTTCAGGCATTTGAAAATTGACTTGTGGAGGTCCACAATTTTTTTCTGAGGTCTTGGCTGATTTCTTTTGATTTTCACATGATGTCAAGCAAAGAGGCACTGAGTTTAAAGGTCGGCCTTAAAATACATCCACAGGTACACTCCAATTCAGTACACCTCCTATCAGAAGCTAATTGACTAATTGTCAATTTTGAAAGCTGCTTAAAGTCAAGTCAAGTCAAGTTAACCTTTATTTATAGAGCACATTTAAAAACAACAGGAGTTGACCCAAAGTGCTTTACAGATCGAACAAACAAAATTACAGAGTGATATAAAAACAGACTGATTTAAAGTTTAATATAAAACATAATAAAATAAATAAAAACATTTAAATACAACATCATGTTTATTGATTTCAAGCTATTCAATGATCTATTCAAAAGCTACAGAATAAAAATATGATTTTAAAGAAGATGGCTAATGATGAAGCTGACCTCTCATGGAAAGGGAGACTATTCCATAGATTAGGACCTATCACAGAAAAGGCAGGGTCACCCTTAGATCTATAGTGGCAATGAGGAACCTTCAACAGAAGTTGATCAGAAGACCTGAGTGCTCTAGTGGGGGAGTAAGGGTGTAGAAGGTCACTAATATATTCAGGCGTGAGACCAGATAGTGCCTTGTAGACAAAAATCAGAAATTTAAAATCGACCCTGAATTTCACAGGAAGCCAGTGTAGAGATGCTAAAACCGGGGAAATGTGATCCCTCTTTCTTGACCCTGTTAAAAGCCTAGCTGCCACGTTTTGAACTAGCCGTAGGCGGCATAATGCAGTTTGGGGCAGACCAATGTACAATGAGTTACAATAGTCTAACCCTGATGTATTAAGTGAGTGGATCACAATTTCCAAGTCTTTATGGAAAATACATTTTTTTATTTTAGCGATAGATCTCAGGTGTAAAAAGCTACCCTTGACAACAGCTGTTTAATAAGCATCTGCTTATTGAAAAGTAATAAGGAGTCTAAAATCGCTCCAAAACTCCTTACATGATCTTGTACTTTGGACGACCTAACTGGGCAATCAGGCCAGGTAAGGAGGACATGGAGGAACCTAAAATCAGAACTTTGGCTTTGTTTTCATTTAATTGTAAGAAATTGTTTGCCAGCCAATGTTTAATATCTTTGAAGCAATTTAGGGCATTCTCAGATGAACAATTCTAGTCTACACTCACTGGGAAATAAAATTGGGAATTGTCAGCATAACAGTGATATGATATGCTGCAATTCTGAAAAATAGAGCTCATAGGAAGCATATACAGGGAAAATTACAAGGGTCCTAAAATTGACCCTTGAGGGACACCACACTGTAATTGAACCGATACAGAAGAAAAATTACCTACATTTACAGAGAACGTCCTTTCTTTTAGATAGGATGAAAACCACTGGAGGGCCATACCCTGGACCCATACATTCTAGATGATTGAGAAGAATATTATGGTTGATAGTGTCGAACGCGGCACTGAGATCTAATAAAACTAAGACGACAGGTGAACTTGAATCCATGGAGAGTAAAATATCATTAGTGACCTTCAACAATGCAGTTTCAGTGCTGTGCAAGTGTCTGAAACCAGACTGAAATGTATCTAAAATGTTAAATGTATTTAGATAGGTGTAGAGCTGCGAATAAACAACTCTCTCCAAAATCTTGGAAATGAAAAGTTTGGAGATTGGTCTGTAATTGCTGTGTATTGCCAGATCCAAAATATATATATATATATATATATATATATATATGTTTTTTTAACAAAGGATGAAGAATTGCATGTTTAAAACTACTTGGAACAACTCCACTTGCTAATGAGTTGTTAATTATAGCTGTCACACTAGAACTGATAGTCGTGAAAACTTCTTTAAGAAGGCGTGGAGAAAGAATATCCAGCTTGTAACTGGAACACATCATCTTAGAAACTACATCTGCTAACTGTGCTGACGTAACTGGTTCAAAGTGAGTCAGGGAGCTGGACAGGGAAGGAATTAGTGGTTGATCAAATTGTACAGGCACAATTGTACCTTTAATCTGCTCAATTTTGTGAGTAAAGAAGTTTAAAAATGTTTCACAGGTCTCTTGGGTGGCATCCAGAAAAACATTTTTAATTGGGTTCAAAAAAGAATCAATTGTTTTGAACAATACCTTTGGTCGATTTGCATTTTCAGAGATAATGTAGAGAAAAACTTAGCTTTCGATTCCTTTACAGCTCTCTGATAGTTAGTTAAACGCTCCTTTAAAATGTCATGAGAGACCTGAAGCTTGTCTTGTTTCCATTTGTGCTCTGCTTTTCTGCACTCTTGTCTGAGAGCGTGGGTGACGTCATTTAACCAAAGCTGTGAAACACCCTTTACTCTCCTTGGCTTGTAAAAGTACAAGATTTATTAAAAGCTTCAACCAATCATTCAATGTCAGGTCCAGCTAAGACATCATCTGTGAAAAGAGTTATATAAAATTCTGAAAACAGATTGGCAGTAGATGAGTGAATGGACCGGGAGTGACGTAAGGGCTGAGAAAAAGTAGGGAGCGAACAGGTAGAGACAGACTCAAACATTATTGAATAATGTTCAGAAATGCCAATATCTAAGACCTCTAAGTTGGATACAGAAATACCATAAGATAACACAAGGTCTAATGTATAACCCATATTGTGAATAGGTCCAGTGACTCATCGTACAAAATTTAAAGATTCAGTGAGGGAGATAAATTAGTTTACCAGAGGTTTTGATGGACAGCATATATGAATATTAAAATCCCCAAGAATCAGGAGTCTGTCACCACAAGACACCAGTCCAGAGAGAAATTCCAAAAATTGTTGGATGAATTGCTTAAATCTGGGAGGTCTGTACACAAGTGCACAGAAAGCAGGACCCAGGATGTCAATCTTTAATAGATGGACCTCGAAATTAGAATACATGTCCATAGGTAGTGTTCTGCATTTAAAAGAGTTTCTAAAAACAGTGGCAACACCACCTCCTTGCCCTGAAGTCCGTGGGGAATTAAAAAAGTTAGAGCCTGGCGGTGTTAGATCCCCCAGGGCCGTTTGTTCTCCAGGATTCAGCCAGGTCTCAGTGATGAATAAAAAGTCCAATGATCGTGATATAAAAAAGTCATTCAGAATAAAAGACTTGTTCGATATTGAACATGCATTAATGAGGGCCATCTTAATAGTGGCAACATCTGTGTTTTGCGGTGAAATAAAAGATGGCGTTTCAGCAAGCTGAGATTATCAAAATTGACTCCCCGCTTTACATCACTTTCACCAGTCGGAGGGAGATGGCGTGAAGACCAGATGGCTGGTATGTGGTGGTTGTCAGAGGAATCAGTCGGTAATCTGCAGTGATGTCAGCGTGAACCTTGATGGACATACCGGGGCGACGTGCAATTCCAAGAGCCACGCAATAGTTATAAACTCCATCTGACAGGCGGGCCGAGGAATTCAAGAAATCCAGAGATGAGTAGAATAAAAGCATATCAGAAGAAAAATTATTGCATGAACTTGCAAACAAGCAGGGAGCTCTCCACTGAAATTGGCGAGGGCCAACAGCAAAACTCCAACAGGCTCCAGCCCCACTGGATGTCGACAATGGACAGGGAATCAAGCAGCCTATTTAAGACTGCACGTAGCAGTCCCAGCGAAGACCATCAGTGAGCGCAGTGGTGTTTATTTCCTTTGAGGTAATCCAGTCAGACGTGAGGTGTAGCATAGATTTCTAACAAACTATAAAGTCAATAGTCCATAAGATTGTCCATAAAAGAGAAGCATAAAACTCGATTTCCTGAGGTCGCTCATACAAAAGGCCACTAAAACAAAAGCATCTAAAAACATTGAAAAGAACCCTGAGTGCAACGGCAGACAAACACACCAGTGTTCACTACCGGAAGTTTTCAGACAGATAGAACAGACAGGAAGTCTTTTTTATGTTTTGAAATCATGAAATTGTTGACATATTACCCATCATCTCACATCTCACATAAAGGCACAGTTAACTTAGTGTATGTAAACTTCTGACCCACTGGAATTGTGATATAGTCAATTAAAAGTGAAACAATCTGTCTGTAAACAATTGTTGGAAAAATTACTCGTGTCATGTACAAAGTAGATGTCCTAAACAACTTGCCAAAACTATAGTTTGCTAATATTAAAGAGCACCTATTATGTTTTTAAACGTGCCTAATTTTGTTTTAAAGGTTTCATACAATAAATTTACATGCATCCAAGGTCAAAAAACACTTTAATTTGCTCATAATTTAAATTGCAGCATTACCTTTTTTAACCAGTGTCAAAAACAACTCGTTCAATGATCTGTTCTAAAGGATTCATTCTAAACTCCTCCTTTCAGAGAGCCTACTCTGCTCTGATTGGTCAGATGTCCCAGTCTGTTGTGACTGATCTACCGCTTAGTGTAGTGTTTGAGGGCGGGTCAAAGCTGTTTGCGAGCAGCCAATGAAGACCAGAGGCGGATTTTTTGTTACCAAATTACATAGGTTAGTACAGGAAGTAAGTCTGGAATTACTAACGAATCGTTCAGATTTGACTTCTTTTGGGAGTCAAATAAGTGCACATTTGTCGTGCACTTTGATTTTTGAAACTTTGCTGACTTTTTTACATTCACAAACAGCTATATAACACACTACATGAAAGGTAATATTTGAAAAACCATAATAAGTGCTCTTTAAATCTGTGGAGTGGTTAAAAAATTAGTTTTAATGATTTCAACCTAAGTGTATGTAAACTTCTGACTTCAACTGTATATATATATATATATATATATAAAACCAGAGTCCTCCTGTTCGAATCGCACCGTGAGCCAACTCTCGTTCTCACCTTCCCCGTTCGAATGCTGTGAGCCCATCCACTTCTATGCTGAGTGGAGGTCTCCCATTTGAATCACAGTGTAGCCCCTCTCAACCAACTATTGTACAAGAACGTACCTTCAAGCAAATGCATACAGCGCTCCGTCTATATAGCTTTTTGGGAGGGAAGAACACATTTTCAGAAGTATCCGCTAAGCCAATTTACCATATAGAATTGTTGCCGGCTCGCTGTCCTAAATATTTCCTGCCATTGTCATGGTACTGATCTTTTAACTTAATGCCTTTCTGGGGGTTAATCAGGACTCGAGTCGAGTCTCGAGCTCCGAGCCCTCCAGTACACGGACAGCAAGCCAAATATGTTTACCTCTTCTATACAAGATTACATTAACATACGAACTACTAAGGTAATGTCTGTGATGAGAGCGGTTGCCCTTCCTGCACTGCCGGTAGTTACACTACTGCTTTGTCAGCTGAATCAATGGGTGCCAGAATAAAGAAAAATAAGATTCAGTTTTTTCTCGTATAGCTTTCTCTGAGAAAGATAAAAAATATCAGGGGAAACATACTGTTGGACTACCTGTGATTGACCTTTTTCAACCTCTCATGCATCTTTGCTGCGTTCTCCATACGAGCATCTTCTTTTATCTTATTTTATTGTAAAGTGTAAGGGCTAATGAGACTTTAAATGGATCATGTACTAGCCCCTTAGTTCAGTGCTTTGAATTACCCATCTGCTATCAGGCTATGCAGCATATGGAATGTGTTGTAATTTAAGCTTAAATGTTTAAGAGGGATTGGTTTCCATTGTTGATGGTACCACTGAGGATATTTCAAAGGGCAAACCTGAATGCTAAACTTGCTGTTTGATTAGTACTTATTGGTTCCTTTTGACTTCTGAATTTTCTAGTATTGAAGTACCGATTGGATACTGAAAAAGATTACAAAACTATTGTCCTCCAAAACATTATGCCAGTTGTCCTTAAGACATTTAAGTACTTTATTTATAGTGCAAATATATTTGTGCTGTATTTATTTTCAATTCTCTATGGAACCTGTGGTCAACTTCTGATTATTTATTCTGTTTTTTTGTTTTTGTTTCATTTATTCTAATTTCACAGTGTCCCTTCTGGAATAGGTGCAGTCTCTAATTATTGACTGATCGTGATCTTAATCAGTTCTGCATTATACTTTAATGTAACTCTATGGCCAAGAACCAGAATGTACTTTATATGTGCTTGTGTATCCCTCTTGTTCATTCTGAAAGCGCATTAGGCTCAGTTTTTTAAGAAACATTCATAGGTAATGTCATTTGGCACGAATAATAGTGTCTGGAAATAAAGCAATTCTTTCCTCCTTTATGTGTTTCCTGCTGTTTTGTTTATGGTATTTGTGCTCTGGCGCACCTTGTGCAATTGTTTTTATCTATTTAGTGCTCTTGGGAAATGCAAAGTCAGTGTGGCATTATATCTAATTAATGGTGTTTGTACAGAGACACCAGGTGAGAGACACATAACTGTACTCTTGTCTTAATCTACTCAGTCTAAATTGTTCAATCATTTAAAAACAGTTTATGCTACTTGAATAATTCTTGCTGAAAGAACCAATGTTCAATATTAGCATGTAAAAAAAGGTGTCATTTGTAAAATATTTATGTCTGGCTGACCTACAACTCAAGCTAGTAGACTAGTTAACCTGTATAAACAGCCCCAGCAACGTTTCAGGATGAAGCTGTACAAAATGGAAAAAAGGGGCATGGTCTAATCCTTAAACTTAAAACAGAGTTTTTTCTCCTCTTATAACTGTTTTGCTCAGAAATTTGATACAGTTCTGCGTAGAAACAATATCAGGTGTCCTAATTAGATTTGCAAACGCAAAGTCTGCTTTCAATGAGGTATTGGATTTCAATTTAGGAATACTTCTAAAAGTTTTGAATTACAAGCCCTTAAAAAATTAATGAATCTCCAGTTTGTATCAGTTGCACACCTTTTAGTAACCATGACATTCCAATAGCCAGCTCTTGACTTTCTTCACATCCCTCAAATGACGCCTTTCGACGTATCACTAAAACTTTATCAACAATAAAATCGTAAGGGATTTCTCTGTATTTGACAAAGCATTTACTTAAAATAGTGAAGGTGCTGAATGAAATAACTTTTGAAATAAAGGCTCTAAATGTGAAAAAATGGGCAAAAAATATTTTTAATAAAAATTTGTTTTAAAATATACACTGTTCACACAGTATATTCAACGAACATATAATTAATGTATATAAATAACAGGTAATGCCCACATCTCACATATTCTTTGCCACAAACTAGAGTCGTGCAGTGCACAAAAAATTAGGAAATCACCTAATAGCCTGAAATATATAATATGGCAAGAATTAAGAAATGTACGTATTGTAATAGAGAGATTAATCAGTTAATCAATGTTATTGCCAAACTCTGTAACCCTTTTTAGATTTACTCACTCTCTCTACCCCAGGAAGGACTTTTGTCTTATTGTGTAAATATACAATGAATAATAGCCTATAGATAAAACAAAAAGAAAATAGAATAAATAAAGTCAAAGAAAATGTTAGAAAAACTCACACTTACTGTAAATTATTTGAAAATAATATTTTCATTAAATATATATGACACTTTCCACAACCTAAAAACAGAATGGAGTCAAAGTCACAGGTCTTACCATGTTTTAGTTCAAATCTGAGGGTGAACTAACTAACTCCTACTTTGAGTTTTATGGGTCTTTTTCGAAGAGAATGTCAAGTAAAATTTTAAGACATCCTTTCATTTAAGGATCCTGCTTAGTTTCTATGAAAAGTGAGTCCCGCCTTCTTTGATATTAAAACAGTGGTCCATCCTACAGCAGAACAGCAACAAGAATATCAGTTATTATCAACAATTTGGCCATACCTGATTATTAGGGGGGACATGTCCCACTCATTGTCAATTGTGGTTACGGCCCTGCCATATACAAATATTAAAAAATTCAAAATAACCACTTAAGGAAACTATTTCCAGTTCAGTCCAGTTGCTTATGACATATAATTTCATCTCTGGTATTTTATAACGTCAGTATTGGGACTACTCTGCTTTTAGTAAACAAACGTTGTATGTCAAAAGTCATTTTCCTGAGGCCATTAGAACGAAAGTAGTGGCTGTGCCTCAAAACACAGTGAGCTTCCTACTTAGACGTCATATGATGCCTAAAAACGCTTCACGCCGAACGCTCACTAGGTAGGCAGGCAGCTCGCTATGTTTTGACACAAAGCCAGTGCGTGTCACAGCTTCTGTGTCGCCGCTGAGGTCGCTGTTATTCCTGTGGACTTCAGTCTGGAGTCGGACACTGAGAGGAAGGACAGCGGCAGCTTTGGAAAAGGGAAAATTAAATAAACATCGAGGGAATCTGTCACCGCCAACCGGGACATTGTCGCTGCTTTTACAGGACTTACACATACTGTGAGTGACTTTCATGACTATGGTTTATTATGTGGATGTAATATATTTGTCAGGTATGTCTGTGTTGTTTATGTTAATTTGTGTTTAATAGCTTAAAGAGTGGCGAGCTAGCATGCTGCTAATGAATGTGTCGCTATTAACACCTGTCAGGTACATTTCTCATGTCATTTCTTTCAATAACTAGTAACATTCTGTTTAAATAATCGGGGTTTCATTGTGACGTTTGAATAGGAAGGAACATTTTACTATATTTGCTCTTCAAAGAGCTTCGTGTCTATCCGGCATAGTTATATTGCATTGAAACATTTATAGCAGGTTGTATTAAAGTTGTATTGATGTAAATGTCACTATTTTCACTGAGAACTTACTTTAATATGATAAGTTGAGGAAGAAGTGTCAAAGTTTCCAGAGAGGCAATAAAGTCTACATGTCATTTAAAGTCGACTGAAGGGATCCTGTTAAAATAGTTCAACTATTGTGCTCAGAAGTAGTGGAAATTATGGCTCAATTTAACGTTATTTTATAGTCTTTCTCAATTATTTTATATGAGATGATGCTTTCTACACTTGGATACCTTTAAACTGCTGTCTTCGCGCATGCGCATCATATTTAATGGCTCCCTCATAGGAACAAATCATCTTTCAAATGATGTCATTCTGAAATTAAAGCTCATCACGATTTTGGTGTGTGAAAAGAAAATCATACTTGATGAAACTTGCCAGCAATAAGTTACCAACTAAATCTTACACACAGACTAAAAACGTTTAGCTTTCCCCCCAGCTGTTTCATATTTGAACACTTATTTGAATATTCTAGAAGCACAGTAAAATGTTGGCCTTTGAAGCACCAACGGCAGTGGCCTCTTTGCATCCTGTTGCATCCTGTTTTCCATGTCCTCTGGTTACAAAGAGAGCAAGAGCAGAGGAAAAAGGGGGAGGGATACTGTATGTGCCTTGCAGGAAACTCACACAGCCCTTTGACCCCTTGCCATCTCTTATGGCAACCTCTGTACTGGTGCCATCAGTGTGAATAGAATTATGTGTTACTCATCTGCCTCTGAACGTCTCCATACAAGATGGCAAGTGATGAGCCGAAGTCTGTTGTTGACTATCACAGCAATGTGGATGCGGAGAGTTTTTCACAGTTTTGTTGTTATTTTGGTTCTGTTTATTTACGTGTAATGGACTGTATCTCAGCCAGGCTTTCATCGCCAAATAGCCTATGCCTCAAAATTTCCAAGAACTCCTTAGAAATGTAGCCTTATTTCAATGTCATTTTGTGCGCCACTCCATAAACACTCCTATGTACAGTATGTAAGATTTAGCTTTCAAACTTTACTCTTGCTGGCTCTCAAGACTATTTGGGTAATTCTCATAATACCTGTCAAGACAATGTCCTGGTCATATTTAAGCCCAAATCAATACAAAATACACATGAAATTATTTTTTACAAAAAGAGAATGAAGCCTAAATTAAAGACCATTAAAGGAATATTCCGGGTTCAATACAAGTTAAGCTCAGTCGACAGCATTTGTGGCATAATGTTGATTACCACAAAAAAATAATTTCGACTTGTACCTCCTTTTCTTTAAAAAAGAAGTGTGAGGCACTTACAATGGAAGTGAATGGGGCCAATTTTTGGAGGTTTTAAAGGCATAAATGTGAAGCCTATAATTTTATAAAAGCACTTACATTAATTATTCTGTTAATACTCATGTATTATTTGTATTGTTTATGTCTTGTGGCTATACTTTAGAAACATTTTAAGTTCCTCAAGCCATGTCCACACTAATACGTTTTAGTTTGAAAATGCATCTTTTTCTCTACGTTTGGCCTTCTGTCACACAGAGGCGGCATTTTTGACATTGAAAACTGAAAACATTTGAAAACGCTCTCCCAAGTGGATAAATTTGAAAATGGCATCTTCGCATTGTAGTTTGGACAGGGGATACTGAGATATCTGAAAACGATAAAGTCAGCTCTTGCAGCGGGGGGAAACGCCCCGCCTACTCTCCCCCCCATATTATATTATTTTATACTATATTATTTATATAGTTTATTATATTTGTATTATACATAAGTAACATTTTAATTTTTACATTTGTTTAAAAAAATATTGCAAAAGTGTATCTGTAGCTAGCTACACTATCATTTGAACATTGAACAACACTGATTCGGTGAGTCCAGTAAGCATTGTCAAGTGCTTGTCCTTCGGACAAGTAAATTGGTTATTCACTTGTCCGAGTAAAAAAGTTACTTGCCCGGTATATTATGATACATTGTCACAATGCACAACATTTTAGTAATCAGTAATTTAATTTGACTATTCTTGATACCAGCTTCAATACCACAACAAATGGAGGGCCTGGGTAGCTCAGCAAGTAAAGACACTGACTACCACACCTGGAGTTGCAAGTTCGAATCCAGGGTGTGCTGAGTGACTCCAGTCAGGCTTCCTACGCAACCAATTGGCCCGGTTGCTAGGGTGAGTAGAGTCACAGTGGATTAATCTCCTTGTGGTCGCTATAATGTAGTTCTCGCTCTCGGGTGGGGTGCGAGAATAGCGTGAAGCCTCCACACGCGCTAGGTCTCCGCGGTAACACGGTCAACAAGCCACGTGATAAGATGCACGGATTGATGGTCTCAGACACGGAGGCAACTGAGATTGGTCCACCACCACCTGGATTGAGGCAAGTCACTATGCCATCACTAGGACCTAGTGTGCATTGGGTATTGGGCTTTCCAAATTTTTCAAAAATAAATAAATAAATGAAAATACCACAACAAAATAACATTAACTAATTTGTTAACTATGTAAGAATTGTTTCAAGTTCTCAGGTAATTATTCAATACTAGTAAACAGTCAGTAATAAAATAACAATAAAAACAGCAACGAATAGATATAGATTAAAAACAATAGAACAAAAAAAAATTAAGAAAACAGTGCTTTTTTAACAGCTTTAAAAGTTTTTAACAGCAGTTTCAAGTATTCAAGTAAACATTCAGAATGAAATGTGATATGAAATTACTACAGGTCTTCACTGTATGATTATAATACATTAATACTTTTTAAAGCTACTAGTTTAGACATAATAGCTACTAAGTTACGCAGTCAAGAGCAGTTGAGTGTTTTCTCATTTTCTTGTTATGGTTGTTTGATCATTATAATGACACACTAGACAGCAGCAGGTCTATTAGCTTACATTTACACTTACAAGTCCAACAGTTTGATACTGGTAAAGGGAGTACCAAGAAAGTACTACTATGATGTATAAATACTTCACAATGTAAAAAATAAAGCAATTTTTTTTTACATTGAAAATAGCATAATGAACATATTTGTTGCATTGTGGTAATGAGAATAGGGGGTTAAAATGTGCGTAACTATCATGAAAGTAATGTCACATCATAAAAAATCTTAATAGGTTTAATTTCCTATATGCATCTGTGTCTATATTATTTCTTTTTTTTTTCTTCTTTTTTTTTTTTTTTTTTTTTTTTGGAGTAAAATTGGACCATAAACTTTTCTTGATGGGTTTCATGAGAATCTCCCATTTTTCTATTATGCAACTATATAAAATATGCATACATACAGTTGCAATCAAAATTATTCAACCCCCCTGGCCAGCAATACATTCTGGTGATGTGAATTAAAACACATCAACTAAAACCTCAGTAAACAGTCAAAATAAGTTTTTAATACACAGCTGAGTGATTTTGAGAACAAAGAGTTTAGTTTACCCAATTTTTAAAATATAAAATAACTAATTCTCTCCACAAATGTCATGTCAAAAATATTCAACCCCCAAAGTCAATCATTTGTGGAGCATCCTTTATCCTTAATAACAGCAAATAAATGTTTCAGGTAAGTGTTCTCAGGCTTCGGACACCTCTCTATTGGAATCTTTACACATTTCTCATGAGCAAAAACTTCCAGCTCATTGACATTATTTGGTTTCTGTGCTGCCACTGCTTCCTTGAAATCCCAACAAAGGTTTGCAATGGGATTTTAATGATGGACTGAACGGGCCATTTAAGGACATTTCACGACATATCCCTGAACCAGAGTTTTCAAATTAAATCAAATCAAATCCTTTTATTGTCACTCAACCATATACACAAGTGCAACAGTGGGTGAAAGTCTTGGGTGCGGTTCCAAGCAACATAGCAGTATGACAATTACAATAAACATCTGATTTACATATAACACAGTTTACACATCTTGTTACACAACACAATATACAATATACACCTAATAATATACAATATACAGTATACACAAAATAAGAAGACTGTATACAATAAAAATACACTGTACCCCCCCCCCCCCCATAAATATGAAGTGTTGTGTTGACATTCAGCTGTCGGTTGATAGTCAGTTGCCAGTGTGTTATTGAGAGAATAACGGCTGGTGCCAACTTCATTTTGGACAACTTAAATGTATCCTTGGTTTTACTGTCTTGCTGGAAAGTCCAGTGACTTTCTCAGTAGCTTCAATTTACACACTGAAGGCATCACATTTTTGCCAAAATGGCCTGATACCTGAAAGAATCCATGGCGTCAGTCACATAGTCAGGATAGCCATTTCCTCCAGACGCAAAACACCCCCATAACAGGACTGACCCACCTCCATGCTTGACTGTGAAGATGTATAATTCTTGTCATCACCTTGCCTTTCTTACTCCAGACGTACTGTTGACCCATGGGTCTAAATCTAATTTTCAGTTAAGTGTCATATGCTTCCAGGACTCCACAGGTATTTTTAGCCATGGGCTTGCTTGTGTAATGAAATAATCTCCTCTATTAGCTTTTGTGACAGCTTATTTTTAATAGATTTTTTATTTTATTTTTTATTTTTTTGCTTACAACACTAAACTTAAGTTTGAAATCTTAAATAAGTGCCATTGTAGAGTGATGGCTTAATTTTGTTTTAAAACAATTACTTGTGTAGCCTTACATATTTCAGAAACAGCTACATGCAATAGGGGTTGAATAATTATGACATGGCTGTATTTTTAAAAGATCCTGCTGTTTACAAATATTAGGTTATATATTCACACTGTGACTTTGAATATGTCACTCATCTGATATAGGTGTAATCTTTAAAAATTCTGGGTAATCAGAAAAGCTTGGGGTTGGGTGGGGGGAAATTGAATAATTTTCATTGCAATTGTAAAACAAATTTGATCTCAGTGATTTGGACCGTGGCATGATTGTTGGTGCCAGACGGGCTGATTTAAATTTCGTTTTGTCAGGGTACACGGTTATGCTGCATTCCATTCAAGTTGGATGAGGGATATTCCTACTTGATATCTCCAACCATAAATGCATTCCATTCCCTGATATTCGGAACTGCAATGCTCCCGTTAGCTTAGCAGGGGTTTGACTGTCATTAGAGATATCTCCTAGCAACCCAACTGATAAACAATGCTGCAGCGCTAGCATTTGTGCTTCAGGTGTACGATTATCAAAAGAGATTATAATGTTTTATACACCTGTTTCTGCAGCAGGTGTTTGTTAAACAAGCTTTAATATCATGTAATGTGGAAACAAACTCATTTATTGATATTATGTAATAAAGTGAATGTTTATCACTTACTTTATATATCTCCCTGAGTGTCGACATGTTTGTGTGACATCATGCCCCTGCATCTCGGTGAAATTGGAGTCGAGAATTTCTGCACAAGCCTACAAGTTGTAATTCTGACTTCAAGATGTATTCCATTGCACTTTTCCTAGTAGGAAGTTGGAAAATCCGACTTTTCGAGTTGAATGGAATGCAGCACTACTTTTCAAAACTTGATCCGACACTGAATGCTCAAGCAGCCTAATTTACACTTAGAAAACTCCTGATGTTGCTATAACAATACAAAATGCATTTACCAATTTACATGAAGTGAAAATCAGTTCTCCTGTCCTGATTAATAAATTAAGCAATCACACAGTCATGCAGAATATCTTGTGTTTTTAAATCCATAAGGATCTCTTTCTCAGTGACGATAGCGGCAATGACAGCCGACTCGTCAGCAAGATCTCACTTTCAAATTACGTCACTTAAAGCATGATTGCGTCACTCAAGGCCAGCTAGAAGGCCTCAACCGGGACATATCCTGAAGATCACACCCACCAAGACAAATAAATCAATCTGATTGGCTGATGAATCTGACAATCTGACTTTAGTTACTCACTCATTTGCACTGTTGAGGGATTCTGTAGAAATTCTGAAGGCCTGAGGGGGTGGAGCTCAAACTCACGTGCTGCTTCAGGCGTGTGATTTGTGAAACAGTTGTCACACTTTGCTTGTAAGCATCAAGGAATAAATTATGACTGGATAAACTTTTCATTTTTCTCAATTTGTTTGTAGATTAATTAAGAGTGGAAAGCAGTTAAAAATACATAGGCAAAAAGGTCAATGAGAATGAAAGGATGAAAAATATGTATTTATCTGGCATGTTAGGCCAGCAGAGAAGACTTTGCTGGCCCTGAGAATTCGCCACTATATAGTATATATATATATATATATATATATATATATATATATATATATATATATATATATATATATATATATATATATAGTAAAAGGAGTATTGCATGCTGTTGCATGGATATTTTTCATTGCAAAATTTTACAATTGGAAAGATTTGCATCAATATTTACAAGTTGCTAGGGAGCTTTGTCATAGAGGTCCTAAGTTCATTTTCTTTCTCGACTCCATATCACTAGTTTCGATGTCTCTCAGGCAGACAGTTTCAACAAAGCTTCTCTCTCTTTCGATGGCCATCTGCATGCAGTATAACTATAAAACATGCTCTTGGAAGCCTTTTTGTGTAACTTGTGATCTGTAGACTCTACCTCCCAATTTACTTAGATTCTGGTTGTGTTTAGTCTTTCCCAAGCATAATAGGTTAATTATCATTTTACACATTGTACAAATTGAAGCATGAAATGGCAATTTTGCTTAGTTATTTACTCTTCTTTCTGCTTTAGTTCATAGCTTATAAATGATAAAACTATAATTCATGAAAATAGAAAAGAAATTGCTCAAAATCTTACACATTTTTTAAACTTAATAAAACACTTATTACCACATTGCAGTGATCTAAAATTAAAAGATATCAATAGGCCCACAGTTTGTGATTTCACATGCATGCTCTCTGTTTAGAGAAGAAAAGTCAGCCTACAGCGATAGAAGAGCATTGAGAAATTATCTAGCAGGGCGAGAGAGAAAGAGAGAGAGAATGGTAATTAACCCCTGATCTATAATAAAGTATAGAGATAAGTGATATGCACAGATCTCTGATGTCACTGTCATTGTGACACCGTAACACTGGCATAATTAATAAACACTGATGGTTCAACATCACACACCACATATTACATTACATCTATGTTTAAAAATAAATAATAATAAAAAACATCCCCAACAATACACCACTACTTACCCCTTGTTGCTGTTGCTAGGATAATTTTGGCCTTCAATTTAGGTCAATAACAAAACAAAATAAATAAAATAATAATAATAATAAAAAAATTAATAGAAATCCCCCACTGTCTTCCCCTGCTTGCTATGCAGTGTTTGATAGGATAATTTTGGCCAACTTGTTCATGAATGTTCATTAAATGTTTTATTACAAAACACGAAAAAAAAAAACAAACAAAAAAAAACCACACACAAACAAATAAGAAAAACCCATCTATCCCTCTGCCCACCACAACTTTCTGAATGTTTGACAAGTTAAATTAATCATAGCTAAATGATTAGTAGTTACAGTTGAAGTCAGAAGTTTACATACACCTTAGAAAAATACATTTAAATTCAGTTTTCCACAATTCTGGACATTTAATCATAGAAAACGTTCCCTGTCTTAGGTCAGTTAGGATCACTACTTTATTTTAAGAATGTGAAATGTCAGAATAATAGTAGAGAGAATTATTTATTTCAGCTTTTATTTCTTTCATCACATTCCCAGTAGGGGTGTAATGGTTCTCGGTAAAAAAACGAACCATATGGCTCACCAACCGCGGTTCGGTGAGCATTTGTTGCGCTGTTCATCTCTAGTTTAATAATGCATCTGGATCATACAGTTTGGCGAAAAAAAATAAAGCGGCAAATAGACATCCGCTAATGCACCTGTATGGCTCTGTAGATGGACACACTCCGCCTTAGTTTCACGTGGGTCAACTTTATACAGAGAGAAGCTGTCCTGTTAACTGTTAGTATGTTAAATCAGTTGATGACATCACAGTTCTGCACACGTTAATTGGCAAAATGGCAAGCAAAGAAAACAGTCCGCAAGAGAGAAGCCCCTGCATCATTTAAAGGAATAGTTCACCCAAAAATGAAAATTTGCTGATAAGGCCATCGTTTGGGTTCAGAAGAACTTTATTTGTCGACTAGAGTCATGTGGATTATTTTGATGCACCCTAAATATGCATTTTGGACAGTCAAAAAATGGAGTACATTCACTTGCATTGTTTAAAGGAGGAGGCCTGAAATTAAATCCTAAAAATCTTAAATTCTGTTTTGATGAAGAAAGAAACTCCTGGATGGCCTGAGGGTGAGTAAATTATCAGCAAATGTTCATTTTTGGGTGAACTATTCCTTTAAGTCTCCTGTCTGGTAACTTTTTGTTTATACAGTCAATTACAACAGCGATGGTCAAAAACATTTACAAAACAGGCACTGTTTGCAGACATTGCTCTACGCAAGTGCCGTATACTGGTAATACATTGATATTTGATTAGCTATTTACGCTGACATTACCTGAGGATATATAGTGCGTGGTGTGCTCAGAGCCGCAGGTGAGCCCAAAACTGCACCAGACACACTCCCTTCCGTCTTTTAGCAGGCACACTGTGCTAGTTCAGACAGACATGAAAAAAGAACTAAAGCACGTGGTGTTCATAGCCAAAGTGATGTTGCCCAGGTATTAATTTAAAATGTCGAGTTAGTAATTAGAGAGAGATTTTTTTTTCAGTTAAGGACCCTAACGAAAATTAACCATGGTTTTTCTATATTAATATTGTAGTAGCCATGTGTCAAGGATTGAGAATGAGGCTCAGGACCCAAGCGTGAAGTTTTAAAAAAACAAAGGATTTATTAACACAAAAAGGGCAAAAACAAACCAAAACTCCCACAAGGGGGAAAAACAAACATAAACTACCCAGTAGGGGGAAAAGGTAATCCAGAGCTGCGGTAGAAGGCAGCTGGGAACAGGACCATCCAGACTGGGTAGGGATGAACCGAACAGGAAACTAGACCGACCAAAAGACCGACTGGAATAAACAAACAAAAACACAGGACCGACTGGAAAACATGACTGGAAACAAGACGAACTGGCACTGGACAGCCAACATGAGGAGACTAAAATGGGGAGAGAAATCAGACGGGTTAACAGGGGACAGGTGAGACAAATGAACTAATAATAAGCAAACAAGGAGGCGGGGTATGATGTAAGACAGAGAGACACGTGGTGATACGGAAACAACACAAAGCCACGTGCTCTCACAAGACAACAAAACACCCGAACGGCATGAGCTCACATCACCAAGACAATAAGGCAATATAAGCCAACTGACACATGCCAACCGACAAACAAGATGAGAGAATACGTAGCAACGGCAAACAAAACAACGCCATGCATTCTTACACTAAACGAAACCTGAGTGTCGCAAGGCAAATGCCACGCGATGCACGCAACAGGCGACAAAAACAAGACAGGACACCTGTGTGAGAGTTCGGCCACACACACATTCTCCCGACACCTTAGACCGAAGTGACCCAACCTCAGCACAACATGAAGACAGCTTGCAACCCGGGTGCGCAACGTGAGCGTGAAGCGAGGCGCACCCGCGTTCGCGAGAGCCAGACAAACTATTGACACGAATGCAATAGAGTGTCACCCAATGTTTTGGTGCTTATTTGGTTTCTTCCTATTGAGTTAAAAAATGGCTCAATTCGAGGGGATTCACGATGTTAGCCAATCAGAACAGTGGGTGTTTATGTTGAAGTTTTAAGAAGGTGCTTATGCTAAACCGAGCATTTCAGACAGAGGGCCAGAGAAAGGGTGCAAAATGATCATATATTACTAAATTATGACTGTTGTATCAAAACTATATATATTATAGTAAAAAAACTTTACTAACATTATCAGTGAACCTCAGGGAAGATAATGCAACTATAAAAAAGAGCATTTCATGACCCCTTTAAGTAACCAACCATACTTTTATTTGACACTTTCACTCATTGATTAAAAGTAATCATGTCTGACTGTCAATACTACATTTCTACAATGGCATCTGAAACTGAAAACTATTGATTTTTAATGATGCTGCATCCAAACCGCTAGGTGTCAGTGTAAGTCCAAGATGACACAAAGACAAAAGTTACTGAGTGTGTCTTTAATAGACCATAGTCCATCTTAATAAGACTGTAGCTTTGTTTTTTTGTAATTAACATTTTTTATTGATTCAAAGAAAATATCATATACACACCGAATCAACATTTAACTTTTAACCCTCATTAATGTCCCTCCCAAACACCAACCCCACCCTACCCCAAAGAACACCCCTGTGGTCACATAAAATAATACACATTCACACAAAAACAATAAAATAAATAAATAAATAAAAAATAAAATATATAATAAACATGAATAATTAAACTAAATGTCTCTCTCCTCATCCCTTCCCCTAGAGTCCCCTAAAACCGCCAAATGCCTACCCCACTTCTTGAAAAACAAGTCCTCCTTGTTGATACATAATTTTGGGTTCAGTCATATGCTCGAGGCAAAATTTAAATAAATGTCCGAATTGAATACTCTGGCCACTCTTGTCCAAATCATGTGCAAATGTGAGATAACGGGGTGTAACTTAACTTCTCCGGTTAGTTTGATAGAAATGCTTTGCAATGGCGAAATAGGGGCAAGAACTTCCTGTTCAATAGAAAACCAGGGTGGGGCTCTTTCAGGTGGAAGTGACCAGTGAACCAAATGTCTGAGACCGAACGCATAGTAATAAAACAAAATCTTAGGTAGGCCTAGCCCACCTTTGTCAATCGGCCTATGTAATTTGTTGAAATGTAGTCTGGGACGTTTACCATTCCAAATGAAGGACTTCGCTGTGTTATCAGTTTGCTTGAAATAAGAGAGGGGGACATCTACAGGGAGTGACTGTAGCAGGTAGTTGAATTTTGGAATACAATTCATTTTAATAACATTAACCTTCCCAATCATCGATAAATGTAATGAAGCCCATCTGTCCACATCGCTCAAATCTTTTTATTAAAGGGTCAAAATTAACTCTAACTAAATCAGACAGATTTGCTGGGAATAAAATACCCAAATACTTAATGCCCTGTTTGGGCCACTGGAAGGCACCCGGCTGGAAGGTTGTTACCGAGCAGTACGCTGTCAGAGCCAAAGCTTTGGATTTAGACCAATTAACTCTGTATCCTGAGAGCTTGGAAAAGGAATTAATAATTCTGTGGAGGCAAGGCATAGATCTAGTAGGGTCAAAGACAAATAATCAAATATATAAATGAATACTGTTAAATGTCCATGTCATGCAAGTGCGCATCCATTTATCAGTTGCGCGAATACGAATCCTCTCTCGGATTAAGTTTTGGATTCTGAAATGTACAGTATGGTTTTATAGTAGAATGACCTCTTATATGTCAAAATATCAAGGGAAATGTTATTCCTCATGACATGACCCATTTAAGTAAACCCATTTTCATAAGGACAAACATGTATTTTTTATTAAAAATAATACAAAATATGGTTTCATATTGTTAATAGAAATGCTTATAGCCATTAATCTCGCACCATAGTATGACACATTGCCAAATTAGTCTGTCAGTGTGAATTTAACGTTATTGACCATTGGTGAATTGCTCCAGTGCCTGCAATTTGATGATATAACACTAGAGGACAATACCTGATAAAACTTTAAGGAAGTTGACAGAATGCACTATTGTTTTTAATGAAAGATATTTTTTGACATTTAGCATTGACATCTTATTTATTTACTTGACTATTGTATACAACAATATTGTATTTTTATAAATCAGCATTAGGGCTGCAACTAACCATTATTTTGATAATCTTTAATTATTTCTTTGATTAATCGATTCATCAGATAAAGGAATTTTATTTCCTGTATTTTATTAAAATATGATTTTTTTTTAAACAGAAATTATAAAGGCCGTAAGGATTTGGTTCGATTTACATTACTGAATTCATGATTCTATTCTTTCACAAAAGTTTGAACAAAGCCTGAATCATTATTATTATTATTATTTCTTTCAGTACATATGCGAAACAGTTCCTTTCATTACTTGTAAAACTTTGTAGAACTAAAAGTACTGATACATCAGGGATGGAGTGGAAAAAAAAAATCAGCCCAGCAGAGGGCAATGGTGACACCAGAATAGAAATATTAATAATTCTGTCCAGCTGAAAAATTCATAATTATGTTAGATGCATACAGTATGCTTGTACACTGTCACTGATTACATACATTTTAAGTATTTTCAATTAATATTGTAGGTTTTAAAATGCTATTGTCGAAACTATTTGTGGTTATGGGGGCGTGGCCGTGCGATGTCTGTGGAGAGCGAGGCCGAGAGAGTGAGTGTGGTAAGGTTTGACACCTGTGGGAAATCACCTCTAACAGGTGTTTTGTGTTTGCAGTGAGGGCGCAGAGGTATTTAAAAGGGCAATCCAGACTGCCGGAGGAGGGGGAGAGAGAGAGAGAGAGACGCATGCATAGCAGAGGACCACATGACGGCACATCCGGGGCCCGGCGAGCCCTCTTCTCTTCATTCTCTCTCTCTTTCTCTCCCTTCCCTCCCCCTCATCCCGTTCCTGTTTCCTGGAAACGGGGAATTCCTTTACCCAAACCCGTTCCCCGGTCCCGTGGACCATTCATCCCGCTGGCTTCCCACAACCTTCTCCTCGTGGTTGTGAAGTCTGGGCCAGTCTGTTGGAGCTGTGGGGAACCTGGGTATTTCCAGGACCGATGCCCCACGATGGAGGTGGAGACATAGGTCCAGGTCTCCAATGCACCACAGGCCACCCCCAATCGAGCAGGAGCGTACCGGATACCTGTGAGTATTAAGGGGTAATCAGACCTCCATTCACCAAAGCTTGATTCAGTCCGAGGCTTTGGATACAAGCCGGTGGGTGAAGGTAAGGTGTGTGCACGGGGATATTCACGTTTACCAATTAGTGATGGTCATCATTAAATTTGGGGGAAAAAAAGCATAGTGTTTAGGTTGCAGTTAGTCCCCACCTCACCCATCCACTAATTTTGGGTACAAATTGGCAGGCATTTACCACTTTATTGAGGGAAATTTGTGTGGATGGGTCCTGTAACAAAGTGTCTTGGTGTGTGGTTTGCGATTCTCTGGCTGGGGAGGCGGAGCCGGGGCCATCTACATCAGCTCCACGTCAGGATGACTTAAGGGAGGGGGAAGTCTCGGCTTTCCCAGCCCTTTGGGGATTCCCTACAGGGCATTTCCCTCTGGAGCGGACGTGAGATGAGACCCTTAGGCATGCCTTTGATCAAGTGAAAGTCATTGATGGTCAACACCTCTGGCCAGAAATTGCACTCACATATCTATATTTTCAGTTATCAAGGATCGGTTGTATCGAGTGACGCAGGACGCTCAGACAAAGGAAGATACAACCCAGTTGTGAGTACCAAAGAGCCCTAGAAATGGGCCATTAGATGGTTCAGTGTTTTTTCCTGCCCTAAGTGACCGCCATTGGATTATAATGAGCCGTCTGGAATAACATTTCCTGACGGCTCATTATAATCCGATGGCGGGTCACTTAGGGCAGGAAAAACACTGAACCGTCTAATGGCCCATTTCTATTGGCCAGGCATTCACGGGTATGTTCGCAGATGGTGTGCGGCATGCCGTGAATGTCAGCTGGTGAACCCGCCAGCCACCCCAAGTGTGTCATTGCGCCTGCTTCCATTGATCGAGGTCACCTTCGAACGAATTGGTATGGACCTCGTCGGACCATTAGAGCGGACAGCATGCGGGCATCGCTTTGTGTTGGTTCTGGTGGACTACGCAATGCGATATCCGGAAGCAGTGCCTTTGCGCAACATCTCAGCACGTAGTGTTGCGGAGGCACTCTTCAGTATAATCTCCCTAGTAGGAATTCCAAAATAAATCCTCACTGATCAAGGCACGACGTTTATGTCACGCACACTATGTGACCTGTACAAATTATTGGGGATTAAATCGATTCGGACCAGCGTTTATAACACCCAAATGGACAGCTTGGTCAAATTATTTAATCAGACACTAAAAAATATAATTCGTAAGTTCGTGCACGAAGACACTTGAAACTGGGACAAGTGGCTCGAGCCCCTATTATTTGCAGTTCGAGAGGTCCCGCAAGCCTCCACGGGGTTCTCCCCATTTGAATTATTGTACGGGCATTGACCGCGCAGTGTGGTCGACATCCTACTGGAGGAGGGACCTTCAAACAGCAAAAACGAAATTCAATACGTTCTTGACCTGTGAGCAAAACTCCACACACTGGGGCAATTAACACTGGAGAATTTGCTTGAGGTGTAGGAACATCAAAGCCGACTGTATAATGGGGGGCTCGGGAATTTGCACCGGGAGATAAAGTTCTTGTATTACTCCCCACATTGAGCTCTAATTACTTTCCACGTGGCAAGGACCCTTTGAGGTCACACGGCGAGTCAGGGAAATCGATTATGAGGTTAAACGAACAGATAGAGGCAGAGCACATCAGATTTACCACCTCAATCTCCTAAAATCATGGAAAGAGGCGGTCTCCGTGACTTCAGCGATGGTGGTTCCGGGGAGGGAGTCACAAGTCACGGAGGTTGCCAGGTTGCAAGGAGAATTCTCCAACATGTTCTCACCTCTTCTTGGACATATGAATGTCATTGAGCATCATATTGAAACGACCCCAGGTGTACCAATTACCTGAACACAAAAAAAAGTGGTTCGGGAAGAATTAAAGGCCATGCTGGATATGGGGGTAATAGAAGAATCCCTGGACTGGGCCACCCTGGTGGTGTTGGTTCTGAAGAGTTACGGCTTGGTCCGATTCTGTGTGGATTATAGAAAAGTCAATGCGGTGTCTAAATTTGATGTGTACCAGATGCCTCGGATTGATGAACTGCTCGATCAGTTAGGCGTGGCTTGCTTTTATTCGACACTGGATTTGACAAAGGGATATTAACAGATCCCCTTAACTCCCATGTCCTGTGGAAAAAAAACTGCATTTTCCACACTGTTTGGCTTAAACCAGTTTGTCAACCTTCCTTTTGGTTTGTTCGGGACCCCAGCTATGTTTCAGCAGCTCATGGACAGAATCCTCAGACCGTACACCACTTATGCCGCTGCCTACCTGGATGACATCATTATGTACAATAATGATTGGCAGTAGCACCTGCAGCATCTGAGGGCTGTCCTGAAGTCGTTGAGATGGGCGGAACTCACTGCAAATCCTAAGACATATGCAATTGGATGGGTGGAAGCACGGTATCTGGGCTTCCACTTGCGGCCCCAAGTTGATAAGACAGCAGCGATTGCAGCCTGCCCAAGACCTAAGACCAAAAAGGAGGTGAGACATTTCCTAGGTCTGGCTGGCTATTATCGTAGGTTTGTGCCTAATTATTCGACTGTCACCAGCCTGCTGACTGATCTGACTAAAAAGGAGGCACCAGATCCGGTCCAGTGGACGGAGCCGTGTCAGCAGGCATTCGCGCAAGTGAAAGCTGCACTTTACGGCAGGCCATTATTACACTCTCCTGACTTCTCTCTCACTTTTATCTTGCAGACGAATGCATCGGACAGGGGGTTGGGAGCGGTACTGTCCCAGATTGTGGAGGGGGAAGAATGCCCTGTGCTGTGCATTAGTCTACATCAGCATTAGTGTGCTGAGAGAGACTAAGTACAGCACAGTCGAGAAGGAGTGTTTGGCCATCAAGTGGACGGTCCTCACCCTCTGGTATTATCTGCTGGGACATGCTTTCACCCTCTGTTCGGACCATGCCCCATCGCATGAAGGATACCAATGAGCTGATCACCCTTTGGTATCTAGCTCTCCAGCCTTTTAAGTTCGAGGTGGTCCACAGGCCGGTGGTGCAGATGGCTGTTGCGGACTTCTTCTCCAGGAATGGGTGGCAAGTGAGTGACAGGCCAGATAGCTCCCCGGGCTGAGTCGGGCGATGGGGGTATGTGGTAATGGGGGTGTGGCCAAGCGACGTCTGTGGAGAGCGAGGCAGAGAGAGTGAGTGTGGTAAGGTTTGGCACCTGTGGGAAATCACCTCTAACAGCTGTTTTGTGTTTGCGGTGAGAGCACAGATGGATTTAAAAGGGCAATCCAGACCAGTGCTCTCATGCACTGGACAACCTGAGTCATGTTTTTCCGCTTCAGCTTGTCTCCGTTGTTTTTCAAATGAGTTTCATCATGCAACACATTTTCACTGGGCTGTAAAGTGATGTCACTGACGGAGCTTCTCCGTGCTTGTGGCATAAATCCAACTAATCGAAAAATGAAATTCGTTGTCTGATTTTCATTATCGATACTAATCAATTTTAGCGATTAGTTGTTGCAGCCCTAATCAGCATATACATAAATAACCAGACATATAGCTGCTGGCTGCATTGTAATCTTATTTTAAATCCTGTGAAATGCAAGTGAAGTTGTGGAATGTGGCATTGTGCCTGGTCAAGTCAAGTCAAGTCATTTTTATTTGTATAGCGCCTTTCACAACACACATCGTTTCAAAGCAGCTTTACAGAAGGTCATGCATTAACAGAAAATGAAATTGTAATATCTATAATGTCTTAGTCATCATTGTGTAGTTTGATAAAATACAATTGTGAATTGTGTTTAAAAATAAGTAATTAAAATATAATTGTATTTATAACCCCAGTGAGCAAGCCACAGGCGACTGTGGCAAGGAACACAAAACTCCATAAGTAAATAACCTTGGGAGAAACCAGGGTCACTGTGGGGGCCAGTTCCCCTCTGGCTAACATCATGAATATAATGCCAATATTACTTATGTATAGTGCAAGTCATGGTTTAAAATTATTAAACTAAGTAAGTGTTAAGGGTCAGTGTTTAAACAAAGATTTTGTATGAACTGTAAGATTAATGACTAATATCTTTGAAGTTCATCCTGGATTAACTGCAGAAGTTCACATAGATGCAATTGTCCTTGTTAGTTGGCTGATGAAGGGTTTTGTTGGCAATTAAATTATAGTCTATGTATTCCATTTCAAAAGTGTAGTCCATCATTAGACCGAGGTGATGTAGGCAGAGATCAGTTAGGTGCATCGCAGTTCAACCTGGCTGGTAATTTCGGTGAGGTCTATCCTAAATCCAAGGTTCAGGCAATAGCATATGAAGTATCCCATGCCTGGTGGACTTTGGGCTAATCTTGTCTCTGCGTACTTGTACATTTCCCCCTTTTCCACTGGATAGCTCATATATGGGTCACAGGAGTGTGGCTTTCATGAATCAGAGTTTTATAGTGTTGTTTAATGTAGCACTGAGGAATCAGCCTGATCTGATGAAGGCTTTCAATGTAACTTTAGACTAAGTTAATAAGTTATTCTCTCACTTGGCTCTGTTTAACAATGTGTGTTCTCAAAATCTACTTTATGTGCTGTCAGAGCTCTCACATTGTCCTTCTCCAGATTATTAGTGAAATCAAAGTGGAATGCATAATGTCTATACATAATCTCAAAGGTCTGGATAAAATGCTGGAATTCTGTTTAATTTATTGGCTATGTCTTTCTAGGTTGTGGGTTCACTGGGTTCCCATGGTCATGGAAAATTGAGTTGGGTATCATTAAAATATTCCATATTTTATTTTGTTCCCATTCACAAGCGAGTCGATTCTGATTTCAATACGATTCGAATAGATTCTGATTCAGTTGGGTATAGCCCATTTCAGTTATAATGTCCATTTTGCTTACATACTGTATGAAAGAAAGCCTAGCCCAAATAGTGCTGTATATTATACAGGGAAACTTCTAACCTGGTACATTATAAAAAATTTCATTTTGAAAATTAACAGCAGGGTCAAACTACGCAGTTCAATTGCTATTTATTTAACAGTTATAATAATCAACACAGTCAAAACTGAAGTAAATTTTAAAGTGAAAGTAAAAGATCAATCTTGGGATTTTAATAGGGATGCACCAATGTATCGGTCGCGGATATTTATTGGCCAGTTATTCAACACATTAAAAAAATCAGCAAATAATCTTTAAGCATGAAAACGGTGATATGAAAAAACGATGGTTTATTTATAATCACACTTTGTAAAAACTATGCAAATTCAAATGCACAATCCAGAAATAATGATAGCCACAATATGTAGAAGGGTTGGCACTCCTAAGAACATGTAATATTTAAGTTATATTCATTGTTGTTCTCACATTAATGAGGAAAAACCATCATTACAGACGTGATAGTTGTGAAAGCAGCACTTACTTATACATGATGAGGTAAAACCATCCAAAACGCTTTGAAACCAGCGAACTTTGACTTCTTAGACATTTGTATGGTATCCATTAAAGCTTCACGGTTGACTGAGTTAAGACTGATCGCAGTATGGTCTTGCACATTACTAAACCTCGAAAGCTTAAAAATAGACTGCATTCAGCGATTCAGTCAGCATTTCAATCAGCATTG
Organism: Myxocyprinus asiaticus; assembly: GCF_019703515.2. Classification (NCBI taxonomy): domain Eukaryota; kingdom Metazoa; phylum Chordata; class Actinopteri; order Cypriniformes; family Catostomidae; genus Myxocyprinus; species Myxocyprinus asiaticus. The sequence goes on from NC_059360.1 coordinate 18,638,793, forward strand.
TGTAAGCAAGAGGCACCCTCTAGTGGTGTGTATGGCATTATCCATGACACCACAATAGAACTTACAGGGCTCAACGATAAGAATTTTTTCTACTGGCCTGGTTGGGCCAGTGCTTCAGATTTTTACTGGCCCCAACACAAAAATGACAAATAGCTGTTTTTACCATCATGGCTTTAAAAAATATGTCCAAAGATAAATATTTTTTATATATCTTATGTTTTTAATACAGTGTGTCCCAGGGGCCTGGGTAGCTCAGCGAGTAAAGATGCTAACTACCACCCCTGGAGTCGTGAGTTTGAATCCAGGGCGTGCTGAGTGACTCCTGCCAGGTCTCCTAAGCAACCAAATTGGCCCAGTTGCTAGGGAGGGGAGAGTCACATGGGGTAACCTCCTCGTGGTCGCTCTAATGTGTGGTTCTCACTCTCGGTGGGGCGCGTGGTGAGTTGTGCGTGGATGCCGTGGAGAATAGCGTGGGCCTCCACACGCGCTACATCTCCGTAGTAACGCGCTCAACAAGCCACGTGATAAGATGCGCGGATTGACGGTCTCAGATGCGGAGGCAACTGAGATTCGTCCTCCGCCACCCAGATTGAGGCGAGTCACTATGCCACCACGAGGACTTGGAGCACATTGGGAATTGGGCATTCCAAATTGGGGAGAAAAAAAGAAAAAATACAGTGTCCCCCAAAATTGAATCACATTTATAATTTGCAAGATATGAATTATGCCTTATGCAATCCCATATATGTGCTTTACAGATATAAATTCATAAATACATCATATTAACCTCAGCCGTCCTGCCATTTACACATGTGTTTTTAAGCCAAGAATTCTGTGGTTTTCGGTCACCCATTTAGTCATGCTGTCTTGCAACTTTTGCCCATGTGTAGTGTTTTCACAAGAAGGATCAAAGATTATTCACTGAGTTAAAGATTTGATTATTGGCTGAGAGAACAGACTTGATACTAAATCGGTTGTGACTGTGTAATATACAGTAGATAGATATTAGGCCTAATCTGTGAATTAACAATGTGTATATAACATGAAATCAGACAACCCAAACAAGACCAACACTGACTGATATACAAAGAACAAAAACAAAAATACCTGTATGGTCCAGAAATTAGACATGTAACAGGTGTTTTATGAGGATGATATGAAGTAGACTGTTTCAAATATTCATCTTCACCCTGCAGCTGAACAGCTCTGATAATAATAGCCTAATAGCCATAGTGATTTTGCTTCTTTTCATATCAAACGGCATTATCATGTCGAATTAATGTTTACGTTTTGAAACATTACCTAATTAAATTTATACTTACATTTTGGATATTGAGCAGCTTGTGATTTCCAGACACATGTATAACTGGGGTTTAACAAAGTTTATTACGTCTCATTCGGCGCTTCATCTCTAAAAGCAAATTAATGAGAGAAAATGTGTTTGTTTTTTTACAGTGGGAATAAAACTAGCGCTCTGTCCCTTTACGAGAGCACATGCATGTTAAATAGTCTACGCTGCATGGAGAGAGATGATGATGAGACATATGCACGGAGAGACATGGATTTTTAGTCCTATAGAAAGAAACTGTTGATTTCTTGTGTTCTAGTGTGTGGATTACTAATTTTCATCAACACGTAAAAACAAAAAATGTCGGGATTTCACGCACTGTGAACACGGAATGTGCGGGGATACTTAAAATGTTGCACAAGACGTTAAATCCCACTACGAAATTCATTAAGTGGGTTTTTTTTCCTGCTATTTTCTACACATTTGTTATAGCTGCTGCTAAGGCACTTGGAAAAGAGCGAGGACAGTGCTAGGAAAGTGCGCTCGGTGTCTGCACGATCTTGTGCTTGCACATTTGCATTTGCGCGTCTTTGCGAGATAAATATACTGGTGCTCGCTCCTCGGTTAGAAGACTTTGTTCGCTCTGTGTAATTTTTTTGCTCTCTCGCTTGTTGTTTGCTTGCACTAATGTTATAAATGCAGCACTGGCCCAATCGGGCAAGTGACAGTTCTAGCAACTGGCCCGAATCTTTCTCACACTGTCCCCGGGCCATCGGGCAGTCCTTTATTGTCGAGTCCTGATTTAAAGGAATAGTTCACCCAAAAATGACAATTTTCTCATCATGTACTCACCCTCGTGCCATCTCAGATGTGTATTACTTTCTTTCCTCTGTTGAACACAAAGATTTTTAGAAGAATTTCTCAGCTCTGTAGGTCCACACAATGCAAGTGAATGGGTACCAACATTTTGAAGCTCCAAAAAGCATGTAAAGGCAGCATAAAAGTAATCCCTATGACTCCAGTGGTTAAATCCACATCTTCATAAGCGATTTGATGGGTACGTTGGTGAGAAACAGGTCAATTTAAATAATTTTTCACTTTCAGATTCTTCTTTTGTTTTTGGTGATTCACATTCTTAGTGCAAGTTGCCACCTACTGGGCAGGGAGGAGAATTTATAGTAAAAAAAAAAAAAAAAAAGGACTTAAATGTTAAACTGTTTCTCACCCACAATTATATCGCTTCGTAAAACATGGATTTAATCACTGGAGTCTTATGGATTACTTTTATGCTGCCTTTTTGTTTTGAACTGCAAAAACAGAAGTGCAAAAAATTTTTTGTAAGTACAAAATAATCTTTTTCACATCAGTCATCTTGCTTTGATAGTTAGTTATTTTTCTGTATATATAGCACTTTTCTGACACTACACTCAAAGTGCTTTACATTGTGAACAGGGGACTATCCTCAACCACCACCAGTGTGCAGCATCCACCTGGATGTTGCAACGGCAGCCATAGGGCACCAGAACACTCACCAGCTATTGGTGGAGAGCAGAGAGAGAGATACAGCCAATTAATGGATGGGGATTATTAGGAGGCCATGTTTGAGAAGGCCAAGGGGAGGAAATTTGCCAGGACACCAGGGTTACACCCCTACTCTTTATGAGAGGAGTGCCCTGGGATTTTTCATGACCATAGAGAGTCAAGACTTTGGTTTAAGGTCTCATCCAAAGGACAGTCTTTTTACAGTATAGTGCCCCATCACTATACTGGGGTGTTAGGACCCACACAGGCCCCACATGGTTAGCACCCCCTGCTGGCCTCACTAACGCCTCTTCCAGCAGCAACCTTAGTTTTCCTCAGGAGGTCTCCCATCCAGGTACTAGCCAGGCTCAGCCCTGCTTAGCTTCAGTGGGTAACTAGTTTAGAGCTACAGGGTGATATGGTTGCTGGCAATCACCATAATACTTTCATTGTGGCTCTCTTTAAAATTTTGGCCTGTCATATGTTCAACAGATCCAATCCATGTTTAACTGGAAAGTATTTATTTTTAGAACAATAAAAAGGTTTTGTACATCTTTGTACATTTTTAAAACTTTCTGATCAAAACAGTGATCTGAGGACAAAATAAGGTGGCAAAATATCAGTATCAGTATCGGCCAATAGTTTGTTGAAATCGTATCGACCAAACATTTTCATATCAGTGCATCCCTGGATTTTAAGGATCGTTATTGGGATTGTTTAAATGAAGATCGCAATGAATTGGAAAATCAATATTTTTACCCAGCCCTAATGGAAAAGCTTTAAATATCAGGGAAATTCCAGGCCTGGAAAACTTATGTAAATTAATAAAATCTTAAAAAGACATATACATTTCTCTAGTTATTCTCGGGTCTGAAGCATTGAATTTGCTAAAAAAAATGGCTCTTTGTGAGTGCAATCTCTATTAAATATCGGTCAGAATGGTATGGGAACCCTGGAGCTAATTAGGCTTACCATATACTCCCCAGTTAAGTATATATACACATTATGAGTAGCTATCTGCTTGGTAGAACATTCTCTTACCCTTGTAACAAAGATAGAGTGCATTCAGAAAGTATTCAGACCCCTTCATTTTTATTTTTTTTTCACATTTTGTTATGTTGCAGCCTTATGCTAAAATGCTTTAAATAATAATTGTTTTACTTATTGCCCGCGGACCGGATCCAGCCCTCCACATGGTTTAATGTGGCCCGTGGCTCATTTATCCTAAAAGCGTTTTTTTTTCGTTGGCTCTTGCATTGGGACCTAACGCGCCTCCACAAGCATTTAACATGCCCAGGGTTGCCAGATAAGAGACACAGCACCCCCAATTTGAGATTTATACTTGCGCAAATATGCTTATTTTGTGCAATCTGACAACTGTGCACGCGAGTGCGACATTTCTAGCTCTCGTTTTCCGCTTTGAACTAACTTAGTGATCTCTAATGCAATATTCTGCTCAAGGAAAAGTGTTGTACAGCCACTCTGTGTCCATTCTTGAGGTTTCTTGTGATGTTTGGTGCTACTAAGTTTGCAGGAAAACATTCTCAGTCATGAAATTAAATATAAAAGTAGATCTCGACATCATTGACGCGAGCAAAAGCAAGTGAGAGACGAATATGTATATGTATTTTTTACCTGTGCAATTTAGAAATGTTGATGTCCCCTCACACCTGTATGTTAATCTAACTCTTGCAGTAATCATTTATCATAGTCAGTGGTGATTTCTCAGGGCCAGCAAAGCCTTCTCTACTGGCCTAACATGCCAAATAAATACATATTTTTCATCCTTTCATTCTCAATGACCTTTTTGCCTATGTATTTTTAACTGCTTTCCACTCTTAATTAATCTACAAACAAATTGAGAAAAACGAAAAGTTTATCCAGTCAGAATTTATTCCTTGATGCTTACAAGCAAAGTGTGACAACTGTTTCACAAATCACACGCCTGAAGCAGCACGTGAGTTTGAGCTCCACCCCCTCAGGCCTTCAGAATTTCTTCAGAATCCCTCAACAGTCCAATGAATGAGAAACTAAAGTCAGATTGTCAGATTCATCAGCCAATCAGATTGATTTATTTGTTCTTGGTGGGTGTCATCTTTAGGATATGTCCCGGTCGAGGCCTTCTAGCTGGCCTTGAGTGACGCAATCATGCTTTAAGTGACGTAATCTGAAAGCGAAGAGCATGAGATCTTGCTGATGAGTCGACTGTCATTACTGCCGCTATCGCCATTGAGAAAGAGATCCTTATGGATTTAAAAACACCAGATGTTCTGCATGACCGTGTGATTGCTTAATTTATTAAACTGGAAAGGAGGACTGATTTTCACTTAAAGTAAATTGGTAAGTGCATTGTTATAGCAACATCAGGAGTTTTCTAAGTGTAAATTAGGCTGCTTGAGCATTCAGTGTCGGATCAAGTTTTGAAAAGTAGTGCTGCATTCCATTCAACTCGGAAAGTCGGATTTTACTAGGGCTGCCCCCTGATAGTCGACCAAACGTTAGTCGATGAGAAGAGTCTTGGTCGACCATGTTTAGATTGGTCGGTTGGTTGCAGAAAAAACTCCACAGGAAACCGACGAACACCGGTATTACCGCTGCTTGGACGCTAGGTGGTACTGTGGGGTAATTTTCGTTAAGCAGGGTTAGGTTTAAGCCTACACAATAAAGCAAGACACCTTGGTTTCAAACTTTTGAACTTTATTTTTTATTTATTTTAACTAAAAATTCAAATGAAAGTGGGGGAAAAAAATGTGTGCAATTAAAATGTGTGTTATTCAGCTTTTTGAAAGATGGTTTTACAACAGTTGTCAACATCTCTCTGGCAAAGAACCTGCTTCATCTGTGCATTCTCTACCGGACCGGTATTTCGTTGTCCGTGAAAATACATCATGTGTGTGAATAAACTCGTATTGTTCCCTCCATATATATATATATACCCCTTTCCATTTACTGTCACGCAAGTATCTGTCTAAACATGCAGCCGGAAAATGAAGACATAAAAACAATTATAAATGTAAAAATAATAATTATAATGATGATAATAATCACTGATATAAATCATGGTTCAAGGTGAACGTGTTTTTGTATTATTTTATGTTTTAATCACAGATGTATAGGCTGCAGAGATGTGGTCACAATGAACTGCTCTGTGGAAATAAAGCGAGCTGAACTCAAAGCACCTCCTGAGCTGAGATATCTGAGGTCATTTACAGCACTCATAGACGATACTGTTCTTGCAAAAAAATAAATAAATTCAGAAGGCAGAAACAAATAAATAGTGAGAACCTTTTACATATGAGTGTTCCACGAGACAACATACATGCGCATAGACGGCTTTTCTGTCATCTTTTCTTAAAAATATAATAAACTGTTTCTTCAAGCGTGCGTCTTTGTGTCTACGGGCAAATTATTTGTAATATTAATTTGATAATAATAAGAACCTAAAAATAATTATTATTTAATACAAATATCATGTTGACATAGTCAAAGGCATCAGCTATTGACGATCACTCTGACCATCGTAGATTCCCGAGATCATCATCTGTCGGCACAACCCTAATGTGCATTTCTCTCTATAAATTAACAAAATGTTCAGACAGTCTCCTTGCTGGTTTTTCTAACACATTCAGAATCATTAACGCTGTTACTGCGGCTCGCTTCATGCGTGCACTTGTAAAATGTATATTTTATAGGCTCATTATTCTGATTTAGTATTTCTCTGTAATGTAGAACAGTCTTAGCAATGTTACTTATTCTTTCTCAGCCCTGGAACTCAAACCATTCTCTGATAGGCATCAGCTATTGGCGATCACTCTGACCATCGTAGATCCCCGAGATCATCGTCTGTCGGCACAACCCTAATATGCATTTCTCTCTATAAATTAACAAAATGTTCAGACAGTCTCCTTGCCGGTTTTTCTAACACATTCAGAATCATTACCGCTGTTGCTGCGGCTTGCTTCGTGCGTGCGCTTGTAAAATTTATATTTTATAGGCTCATTATTCCGATTTAGTATTTCTCTGTAATGTAGAACAGTCTTAGCAGTGTTACTTATAACATTCTTTCTCAGCCCTGGAACTCAAACATTTTGGTGAATACATGTTTACACGCTGACAGGGGATGAAAGTAGCTACGTGGTTAGCTAGTTAGCTGTAAGCTCATTGCCACGGAGCGTAAAAGATGGACTTTATTTACTTTCCAGCATTGTGTCTCACCAACTAGGTAACAACATAGCGTGAAATCAGCACTCAACAGACACAATCCACCACCACACCGTTGTCTGCTGAGCTGCAAAAAGATGCTCTGATGTTTACCTTTCAATCTGCTACATTACTGACTGCACTGACAAACTATAGCTGGCTAACAGCAAACAGACATGAGTGACATGGTTGCCAGGGATAGGGTTAACGTTATATTAGTTATATAAAATGATGGGGTCACTGAAATATCGGTCAGGCACTACTAAGCACTGATAGTATAAATGAAAAACACTTGTGGCTTTTGCTTTTTCTGTGTGCAGGGCATAGCAGTTTACAATCAAGTTTTGTCATACATATAGTAAACACACATACACACAGGCATCCAAATGTGTAAAGTATGGATGTGTATTCCGAACATAACACACTATCAATACAAATAAGGGGAAAAGTCATTTATTTGTTTTCTCAATGTTCTAACACTACTTAAACAACAAAAGTGCAGTAGAAGAAAACAAAAACATTTGTGCTAGAAAAAAGAAAAACAGAAAAAATTAGACTACATCTCACCTTCTTTGTGGGTCTGGCCATAAGACTGTGGCCTATTTATAGTGCTCAAGCTCTGATTTGTAAGTGAACTCATTATCTAAAATTGTTTTCACATGTGTCAGTGTGGAAAGGCAATTGGCGAAATAGTGTAGCAATGTAGAGACCAATGTTTACAGTTTTGCAAAAAATGTGTTATAAAATTACAAACTGAGTGTAAAGCAGATCACCTGATTATAACAGGAGAATTAAACTGAGTGCTCTAAGGAGTGAATTGTTAAGATCAGTGCAGTAGAGAAAAGAGATCAGATAGGGCCACCAGCTGTTCTCCCAAAAGGAGTATGTGCAGATGAAGACATCGCAGGAAGCAGTAGCTTAAATCCACTATTATAGGATAAGCCGTATCTGAAGTGCATAACAAGATCATTGAAAAATATGTATGGAGCAACAGGCATGGAGAATAGATTAATTCAACAGAACTGCTGTCTAGCTGAATAGAAGGCACAGTACTTCAGTCACCGTAAAACACTAGCTATGCCCCAAATGATGCACTATGCACTATGCAGAATACACTATGCACTCCGTGTAGTGTATGAATTTTCAAAGTGTGGTATTGTCCCAAATGGAACACTTATAATTTTTTTTACTACACGGAAGCAATCGGCGTTTAACAGCTGATGGAAGTAAAGTTTCAAACGCATGTGATGTGTAGTCGCTCGGTTCAATGCATAATTAACATATTCACACAACATGGGGTGATGGTTAAGTATTCAACACTCATTTTAAGAATTGTTTTGTCAGACCAGCATTCCAGCAAAGTAACTCTGCCCTTTCCGCTATGTATGGCAAGCCGCAAGCTCTGAGTGAATGAAGTGTCCAACATTCCACATTCTGTTTTGATGGTTGAAAAACTACATCATCCGGGTACTCGTAGTACACTTCTTTTTGTTACATTTTCAGTGTAAATGTACTACTCGCACTACTTGCAATAAAAAATGGTATAGAATAGTGCAGAAGTGTGCAGTTTGGGACTGCTGCTCGCTTTAGCAATAGCCAAACTCAGTTAAACACTTAGTTCTCAAATAATGTACAGATTCACACAGTGTGGGGTGAAGGTAGAGCATACAACTCACATTTGCAAGGAGATGTCTTTCACCAGTTGCCACATTCACCATTAAGTATAATTGTTTTGTCAGGCCCGCATTGCAGCCAGGTACACACACACACACACACACACACACACACATATATATATATATATACGCAGCTTCCTCCTCCTCCAACTCCAACACCAGAGAAACCCAGTTGGCATGTATGCCCTTAACCGCCCTCTCCAATGACAGCCAGCATGTAGCCGATGGTTGTTTTAGGCTCAACTTGTCGTGTTCCTCCATTTCGTTTTGGAGTTCATTTAATCTGTGTGTTCGAATGGGGGAATTCTTGTAGTATGTGTATATGTTATTAATAGTGGTGACGTATGCACTTATTTCACGCACAGCCTTGGAGCCTGTGCGCACCACAGTGAACGTTTAACAGGTAGGGACAGTCATTCTGATGCAGCTGTTGTGCAACTCCGGCCTTTCGACCCACTATCACACTCGCTCCATCACTTCCCAGTCCAACTATCCGAGCCATAGCTACACCACGGCCTGTCAACACATCTTTTATTTTTGCTGTGATGCATTCTGCAGTGCCAGAGGGTATTAAATGAGGCTCCCCTCTCTGCTGAAGTGTCAGGTATGTGATCAGCATTTTCTCAACCGTGATATTAGTAGTTTCATCTACTATTATCCCGACGTATCTGCTGTTGGCGAGGCGGTCATCCACTGCGCTGGTTATGGTCATTGCTATAGCCTCCTCCATCTGACTGACAGTGTCGTGGTGGGTGTACGTGTGTGCACTGTTCAGGTTTGGACACCCAGCAGACTCTAAGAGGTGTATTAGGTTAGGATATAGCTGGCTTGGGGTGTTTGTATTTGCCATATGCAACACAACCTTAAGCTGTGTTTTTAATGCCTCATTACAGGCAGCCTGTGATTTCTCTACATGCTTGACCATTGCCACGCTCTGGTTGACCACCCGTGAAGTTTCGATGTGGCTATGATCATTCAAAGCTGATTTCTGCATCGTCGTGCACTCTTGGACAGATCCGTTACTCATGTTAGCTTTTATGCAGATGTTGCAGAAAATTTTGCCACCTTCCCTCCTTAGCCACGTGAACTCCTGCTCCCACTGAACCTGGTACTCCCTCCTGACCTCCTTGCTGCCACTTGCTTGCCCCGTAACATTAACTGCCGGTGACTGATAAACGTTGTCTGTTGTTTGTCCTTCATCCTCCACCGCATCTGCATTAGCCCCTCTTTTTTCACCTCTTTTATCAGCAACATCACAACTATTTGCACCCCACAGCTGTAGAGAAACTTTTTACACTCAGCTGCCATGACATTTTTAAAATTGTATGTAGCGGTGACTAAAGCTACACAGGACAAAGATGTCATGCACTGAGATCAAAGACGAGACAATACTAGATAATAGCTAATTAATATGCGCTTTCACCACCAACTGGACAGTGGCGAGAATTACAGTTACAAGTTACAATAGATCACCCTCTGTGTAATCCGTCAAAATGATGGACGGCCTTCAGACTTTTCCGTCACTGCTAAAAAAAAAATCGACCAATGACGGAAAATATTTGGTTAACGCGACCTCAGGTACCCACCTGAGGGCAAGTGCCTCACAGGACATGGGGGGTACCCCTGCCTGACATCCCCCATCACCATCATGACCCCCTATCGGGAGCCTGTTGCATCCCCAGTTGAGGCCCGCTACAACAGGAACCATTCCAGGGCCAGGTGAGTGATTGAGAGGGCCTTTGACATGTTAAAAACACGGTGGAGGTCCATCTTTTTCATAGCACATGAGGTGAGCTCAAACTTCGTCCCCATTGTTGTGACATTCTGTATAATTTTACACATCATGTGCTTTGCCACCGGTGACATCATCGAAGCAGATGTACAGTGCATCCGGAAAGTATTCACAGCGCTTCACTTTTTCCACATTTTGTTATGTTACAGCCTTATTCTAAAATGGATTAAATTCATTATTTTCCTCAAAATTCTACAAACAGTACCCCATAATGACAACGTGAAAGAAGTTTGTTTGAAATCTTAATTTTGTTATGTTTGTCAAATTTATTAAAAATAAAAAACGAAAAAAATCACATGTACATAAGTATTCACAGCCTTTGCTCAATACTTTGTTGAAGCACCTTTGTCACTAATTACAGCCTCAAGTCTTTTTGAGTATGATGCTACAAGCTTGGCACACCTATTTACATTTACATTTACATTTACATTTATTCATTTGGACGACGCTTTTATCCAAAGCGACTTACAAGAGAGGAAAACATAAGTGAATTATCTTAGGAGTCAGTGGTGTGAAAAGTGCTGTATTACAAAGTATCACTAGCATCATAATAGTATTCAAAACAGAAAAAAGTGCAACAGAATTTTTTATTTATTTATTTATTTATTTTTTATTGACTGGTTAAGTGCTCATGGAAAAGATGTGCTTTTAGTCATTTTTTGAAGACAGAGAGTGAGTCAGCTTCACGGATGGAGTTGGGAAGATTGTTCCACCAACGTGGTATGATGAAGCTGAAAGACCGGGAAAGCGTTTTGGGCAGTTTCTCCCATTCTTCTTTGCAGGACCTCTCAAGCTCCATCAGGTTGGATGGGGAACATCGGTGCACAGCCATTTTCAGATCTCTCCAGAGATGTTCAATCGGGTTCAAGTCTGGGCTTTGGCTGGGCCACTCAAGGACATTCACAGAGTTGTACCGTAGCCACTCCTTTGTTATCTTGGCTGTGTGCTCAGGGTCGTTGTCCTGTTGGAAGATGAACCTTCGCCCCAGTCTGAGGTCCAGAGCGCTCTGGAGCAGGTTTTCATCAAGGATGTCTCTGTACATTTCTGCGTTCATCTTTCCCTCGATCCTGACTAGTCTCCCAGTTCCTGCCGCTGATAAACATCCTCACAGCATGATGCTGCCACAACCATGCTTCACTGTAGGGATGGTATTGGCCAGGCGATGAGCGGTGCCTGGTTTCCTCCAGACATGACGCTTGCCATTCAGGCCAAAGAGTTCAATCTTTGTTTCTCATGGTCTGAGAGTCCTTCAGGTGCCTTTTGGCAAACTCCAGGAGGGCTGTCATGTGCCTTTTACTGAGGAGTGGCTACCGTCTGGCCACTCTACCATACAGGCCTGATTGGTGGAGTGCTGCAGAGATGGTTGTTCATCTGGAAGGTTCTCCTCTCTCCACAGAGAAACGCTGGAGCTCTGTCAGAGTGACCATTGGGTTCTTGGTCACCTCCCTGACTAAGGCCCTTCTCCCCCGATAGCTCAGTTTGGCTGGGCGGCCAGCTCTAGGAAGAGTCCTGGTGGTTCCAAACTTCCATTTACGGATGATGGAGGCCACTGTGCTCATTGGGACCTTCAATGCTGCAGAAATTTTTCTGTACCCTTCCCCAGATCTGTGCCTCAATACAATCCTGTCTCAGAGGTCTACAGACAATTCCTTGGACTTCATGGCTTGGTTTGTGCTCTGACATGCACTGTTAACTGTGGGACCTTATATAGACAGGTGTGTGCCTTTCCAAATCATGTCCAATCAACTGAATTTACCACAGGTGGACTCCAATCAAGTTGTAGAAACATCTCAAGGATGATCAGTGGAAACAGGATGCACCTGAGCTCAATTTTGAGTGTCATGGCAAAGGCTGTGAATACTTCGTTTTTTATTTTTAATAAATTTACAAAGATTTCAAACAAACTTCTTTCACGTTGTCATTATGGGGTATTGTTTGTAGAATTTTGGGAAAATAATGAATTTAATCCATTTTGGAATAAGGCTGTAACATAACAAAATGTGGAAAAAGTGAAGCATTGTGAATACTTTCCGGATGCACTGTAGATGCCGATGATGATGTCAACAACGACGACAATGCCGAACCCTGAGAATTGGTGTGTGGTGACGTCATGAGGAACCGTCTGGCAGCAGCAGTTTCCGCACCTGGTATCCACATTCCCGCTCTCATTGAACATAACTATGTTTAGCAGTAAAACGACCATGAGTTCCCATCATCCATCTCAACTTTCCCCTGTAATAATGTTCTGAAAACTCGCACACTAGATTAAACATAACAATACATTTTTCAAACCCTTGGTTTTAGATATCTGCATTAATAAATAAAATAGTATATTACTTTAAATAATATTTTAAACACTAAATAAAATATTGACCTTTCCTCCTATGGACAATCACTTTTCTATATATTTTTTTTTTATTGTTGTTTGTCATTTGATGCCACCAAATTGCAAAAGATTATTGGATTGGATTCTGATAAAACTGCTGTTTTTTTGACCAATAAAATCTTCTGTTGAAACTAACCATGAAATTAACTCTCTTGCTTTTCTCTCCTCCCTCTGCTGGGCCTCCTCCTCTCTCTTTGCCTCCCTTTCCTCCAGCTCCCTCAGGTACTGTAAAAGATCACTCTCACTGGACCCTCTCTTTCTTTTGTGCACGACATCAGATGGGCCAGCATGAGAGGGAGAGGAATCAACAGCAACATCCTGGCTGCCAGATTGGATTAGCAGTGGTGGAGTGATGGATGGCTTAGATCCTAATGCAGCATCAATCACCCCATACCACTTCCAGGATGCTGCTGTGGATTCCCCTCCCTCTGTGCTGACCCTTGACTGTAGACACTTAAGATCCTGTAACAGGTGTGGGAAAACAAAAAGAAACAAAAGAAAGTTAACAGATGCCAATTTTTGGAGGATTTAAAGGCAGAAATGTGAAGCTTATAATTTTATAAAAACAGATTAATTCTTCTGTTAAAATGTTAGTTTTATTTGAGCTGTAAAGTTATTTAAATCATTATTTTAGGTTTTAGAGCATTATGATTTCATGGCAACGAAGTAGTAAAATTGAATATAACTTTACACACCAAAGATCAGACTAAAATCATGTTAACAGGCATATTATTTAGGTCTTGTGGCAGTGTAGTAGTATCTATGACAATACAGAAAATGACAAGCAACAAGATATTCACTTACTTTATATTTCTGTTTGAGATTCTCCCATTTCTTTTTTTTTACCCATGCCAGTGTAACCTCCCCATGCAGACTGTTTTCATGGATGAAGGTTCTTAAGAACACAAAACACAAAAGAGCAATAAATCAGTACATTTGCTGACAATAATAACAATATCAGGGAATTTAATGGAAACTAAAGGTAAAAAAGGCCATATAGCCTGAGCATAATACATTTGACTTTTATTAAGTGGATTACTATGTTAAAGTATGAACACATTTTGAAAAAATAACAATAAAAACAGCTAGAATAGATTTTAAATGATTTTCCCCTCAACTTCCCTATTCATTCATATAAAAATGTTGGATTGCCAACTGTTCTGTTAGATGGGACGTCCCGTATTGCTTTCCTATTGTCTCTTATTTTCAGGGTGAGCCCCTCGAGGAATTCTCAAGTTCAGCTCAAGGGATGCTTGAGGGACACACCTCTGCCAAATCTCTGGTCGGGGATGTCCGACATCCCGTTTTGAATGCATTTTGTTCAGTACTGAAGCTGAAGCTGCTAAACACCACCCACTTGTCCCAAATTTATTTGGGAGCAACAGTGTGCCGACGTTGTTGTTAGTTTTTATGGATATATATTTTTTGGTTGTGTACCTGGATTCAAAGCATGGATGTGCATGCTTTCTATGATCCTAGAATGTAATAGAAACTTGGGGTTGTGCTCTTTTGACTTGTGCCAGTACGCAACCAAATAGGAATTCCCTGTCATCACCCACAAGCACCACACGCATTTTTGTCAGAAAATGTACAAATCTAGGTACAGTATTCAATTGTACAGCTTACATACCAACTTTTAAGTAGTAAATGCAACAAGGAGTTGTTTTACTTTTATTTAAAGAAATAGCCTTGTTAGCCACCATTTTCAGCAATCACAAAAGCCATTTTGTGTACAGTCAGATGGGGTTTGTTAAACAAAACACAGTAATTGCTTTTCTGTTGGGCAAGCTTTGCATACTGTAAGCCATTTCCCAGTCTTTACTCTTAATCCTTTGTGTGTGTATGTGTGTGTGTGTGTGTGTCCTTTAGAGCTGCGGGGTGCAATGGAGGATGGGAAGCCTGTGTGGGCGCCCCACCCAACCGATGGGTTCCAGCTGGGCATAATAGTGGACATTGGTGCAGACACACTCACCATAGAACCTCTCAGTCAGCGAGGAAAGGTAAGTTGTCAACTGTACTGCCATTGAAACACATCCCATAAAGTTTTGGTTAAGTTCTGTCATCATTTACTTACTCTCATTTCGTTCCAAACCTGTATGACATTCTAACTTTCGTAGTACACAAAAAGAGATGTTAGGCAGAATATTAGCCTCAGTCACCATTTACTTTCATTGTATGGAAAAAAGATGCAATGAAAGTGAATTCTGACCGTGTTCCACAGAGGAAAGAAAGTCATACAGATTTGGAACAAAGCGAGGGTGAGTAAATAGGTGGTGGGCGTTGATTAATGTTCAAGTGAGGGGAAACTTGTAATAAAGCAACAGCTTTGTTGCTAAGCACCCATGATGTCTTAACCATCTGTATGCAGCAGATCATGTGATCACCGTTTGTAGGTGTTTGTGGTGACAGTGCTGATTTCTTCACATTGTACTCTTGATTGACTTTATGATGTGTTAAAAATGCCTCCAGGTATCTGAGCAATATGTAAAATGTGAGAACGTTTATGTAGAATAGTGCTGTGTCATATAAGGGTGTCACTTGCAGGAGCTTTGAATAAGTAATAAATGCTACCTGCTGCAGGTGCGCTGCTCATATTACACTCGGGGCAGTTTCATTAGAGAAAAAATCCACCTGTGCCACAATTACTTACTCCCTTAGAGACAGCATCTCTGTGTATGTGTTTGTGTGTGTGGGCAGCTTTTATGCTGGCAATTTTTAAAAATGACCTCAGAAGAATAGAAAAAACAAACAAACAGACAAACCATACATGGAGAAATTTTCATAAAGGGAATAAATAATGTTGTACCCCTCATCTACAAAGGACACAAGTTGAATTTTAGGGTTAGGGCTTGGATCAATCTTTAGTAAATATAATTAGCTTATATTAAAAACATTGATAGTGTGTAAGGAATTTACACTTGAATATATACAGTGGCCCCAAAACGTGTTTGGCAACTTAAACCACACTTAAAAATGCATGAATGCCATTGCAGTAGCTAACAAAATGTAATATCAAAGCAAGTTAGGTACAAGATTTTAAAGGTTTTAAATGGATATAACAATAGATATACTATACTACTATCAAAATGAAGACAAAAAGTATTTGGACACTTTGTGGTTAACCTAATTGGAACATCTCCGTAGTAGAGGTCGACCAACAGAGGATTTTGGTGATACCTATATCTAAGGTGGGGAAGATGGCCGATATTGGCCGATTAATCGGTTAGTTTTTAAAATTGATTTATAGAACAAAAACTTTCTTAGCCTTTCCTTATTTATTGTGCAACCAATTCCTAATAATAACCAGAAACAAATTAAGATTTGGAGCATAATGCTGGACTATGAACATGCCCGAAATACACTTATATCGGGACTCTTATTTTAAAATGATGGAGACATGGCTCCATTACAATACTCTATATTGAACTATTTACTAAATTAAGCTTTGCCTATATATTCACCAGATTAAGGACTTTGTATATATATATTTTACCAGATGAGGTTTTTTATTATTATTCATTAGATATGAAGTATGTGTTGATGGGGAACATTTCCATTTAGTCACATTTTTCTTAACATGCCCTTGCTTTAATTTAGAACACTTGATTAACTAATCAGAATAATCAAATTTGCATTGAAGTGAGGATAAAAATATAGATGAAAATGATCAGTCTGTGATTGTTTTTATTTCACATCTAGAGGCTGCTGTTTTACTGTATAACAAAGTTGCACTAACTGTAGACTCCTCTAGCACCAGCCACAGTGGAAGAAAAAAATAATATTGTCAACTATCGGCATAGTTTCCAAAAAGCAACTATCGGCACCGATTAATCGGTAAAACCGGTATATCGGTCTACCTCTAGTTCATAGGTAATGTGATGAAATACACCTGTGGTTATTCTGCTAGAATACCTGTGTGAACTTGAAGGGAATTTACTTTATACATTTGCGTAAAGGACCATGAGACCTATTGGTTAAAAATAATTTAATTTTTTTTTAAAGTATTGCATCATTTGTTTCCAAATACTTTAGAGCCACTGTACAGCATATTGACAGTTGTATGTGTTTTTATGACCTTGAAGTTTGTACAACCTCAATTTCGAAAAAATTTGGACAGTATGAAAAATGCTAATAAAAACAAAAAGGAGTAATTTGTAAATTATATTCACCCTTTGCTATATTGAAAGCACCACAATTTTTTTATTTTTTTTATTTGCAGTCTCAAAATTGAGATGGGCAATTTAAGACTAATACATTTTACGAGTTGAAATAACAAGGCGATGTTAAACAGGTGAGGCAATTGTGTCATAGTACTGTATACTGTATAATGAGCCTCCAAAAACAGCCTAGTCCTTCAAGAGCAAGGATCATTCAAGACTTGTCAATTTGCCAACAGATGCTTCAGCAAATAATCCAGCACTTTGAGAACAATGTTCCCCAAAAACAAATTGGAAGGATTTTGGGCATTTCACCCTCTACAGTGCACAATATTATTAAAAGATTAAAGGAATCTGGTCAAATCTTGGTGCGTAAAGGGCAAGACGAAAACCACTTCTGAATGTGCGTGATCTCTGATCCCTCAGACATCACTGTCTTAAAAAACATCATTCATCTGTATGGATATCATGAACATTGCTTGTGATTACTTTAGTAAACCTTTGTTAGTCAACACCACTCGCCACTGCATCCACAGATGCAAGTTAAGACTTACTATGCAAAGCAGAAGCCCTACATCAACACTGTCCAGAAGCGCTGCTACCTTCTTTGGGCTCGGTCTCATCTTAGATGGAAATTAGAACA
The DNA here is from genome assembly GCF_019703515.2 of Myxocyprinus asiaticus. Lineage (NCBI taxonomy): Eukaryota > Metazoa > Chordata > Actinopteri > Cypriniformes > Catostomidae > Myxocyprinus > Myxocyprinus asiaticus. The sequence goes on from NC_059360.1 coordinate 18,656,456, forward strand.
GTGGAACTGTGTTTTTTGGTCCGAAGAGTCCACATTTAAAAACGTTTTTGAAAAACACAGCCATTGTGTTATCCGGGCCAAAGAGGAAAAGGACCATCCAAGCTGTTATTAGTGTCAGGTCCAAAAGCCAGTGTCTGTATGGGCCAGGGGTGTGTCAGTGCCCATGGCATGGGTAACTCCCACATCTGTGAGAACACCTTGAATGCAGACAGATATGTACAAATTTTGGAGCAAAATATACTGCCATCCAGCACCGTCTTTTCCAGGGAAGTCCCTGCATTTTCCAGCAGGACAACTTCAAACCACGTGCTTCCCAGATTTCTAGTGCATGGCTGTGTGATCAGAGTGTGGTTGCTAGATTGGCCTGCCTGCAGTCCTGATCTGTCTCCAATTGAGAATGTGTGGTGCATTATGATGCACACCATACAGAAACGAAGACCTCGTTCAATTGTGCAGCTGAAGACCTGCATAATGGATGAATGGTGGAAAATTCCACTTTCTAAACTTAAACTTGTGTCTTTAGTGCCCAAATGCTTAATAAGTGTTAGAAGAAATGGTGATGTTTCACCGTGGTAAACACTCGACTGTCACAACTTTTTTGGAGCGTTGCAATCATCTGATTTAAAAAACAAAACAAACAGATGAAATTCACAGAGTAAAATATCATATAATGTGTAGTTGTAGAGCTTTCTATATAGCAAAGGATGATTATAATTTACAAATCACTCATTTTTGTTTTTATTAGCATTTTTCATACTGTCCCAACTTTTTCAGAATTGGGGTTGTAATATTCTGTAACTTTCCTGTGGGTTCCTTATGAAAATGTCTTGCATAAAAGTGAAGGAATGGAATAATGTAAAACAGGAATGTCAGTTGGGTTGAGATGGGTTTTCCAGTAAAAGGTCAGCCTGTCTGCTTTCTCTATGAATAACACGGCACTATAATCGGCAGTTTTGGGTGTCTTATAATGTGTCATGTAATTGATTTCACAGCTTATGTTCTCACCTTTCACATTAACATGACTTTACTGTTTCTGTTCAGCCATTTTGGCCACCATTAGACACAATCCATCATGGTTGACCTAGCATTGCTCTTCTGTGCCATTCACGTCGTAATAATCGAAGACCTTGAGTGTTTATGGCTTTTACACCTCGCCTAAAGTAACCAGGTAGTGTCTGGAATGAGAGAACAAATGGCTGCCATCATCTACTTGTTTTTTAGCCCATTAATGTTTTCTACTCATCTGTGTGGTTGTAAAAGTTGGATGCTTTATTAAACAATATGAATAAATGGTAATATGTGTCAACATAGACTTTAGCAGTTATTGGCAGGCTAGGTTTTTCATTTGGCCAGATGTCACCAAGTTGATGATGCTCATTTTGTCTTTTGCAGACCTTCCTGACTCCCATCAACCAAGTCTTCCCTGCTGAGGACGATGTGAACAAACACATGGAAGACAACTGTAAGTGTACAACTTTTATTTTGGGTGCATCAGCCTTTGGTATAACATATATCAATTTTTGGGTGGGCTTGTTATGATATGCTTGTTATTTATGTATTTACTTTGCTTCCAGGTTCTCTTATGTATTTGAACGAGGCCACACTTCTGAACAACATTCGTATCCGTTACAGCAAAGATTTGATCTATGTAAGTAAAATGCCACTTCCTTTTTCCTTTGTTTTTTTATTTTTAAAGTCATCAATTAAGAGCCCTTTTGTTCTACAACCAGAAATAAACTCTATGTAAGTACGCATTACTTAATATTCTTAATATGACTTAATATGTGATGGTAACAAACCTCAGTAATCAAGGGGGCCATAGAGTTACCTTTTAAATGTCTGTGCCATTAAACCAGATGTGTTATTCAGGTAGCTAGATATAAACACGTTTACTGACTTTATATTTTGAGATTCTCCTCAAACTGTTGTTTCGCCATGACAGTAGTTAAAACTGTATAAGACAGTTTATGCTATTGCCAAAATGCAGTGTGTACTTGCGTAGCATTATGAATTGTGTTTGAACACATTTGCCTACTGACAAGACCTTTTAAGGTGTATGTTTTTATGTGGAACGCAAAAGGAAAAATTTTAAATCATTGTTTTGGTCATCTTTTAAAGTGCCATAAAAGTAGTCCATGCATGCGTCCTATAACAAGTCTTCTGAAAGCATGCAATTGAGTTGCTTTTCAGTGAAAATCTTGATGTCTGTTGCATGTTCATTAGCAATATGAGAGAAGCTTTTGTCTTTAGCACTAAAAAAAGAGAGTTCTCACCAATGCTGAAAAAACAAAAACAAAAAACGCTACTAAATTCATACTTTGCAAGTCAGGATATTTTTAAATATACACTCACTGAGCTCTTTATTAGGAACACTATGGTCCTAATAAACTGCACGACGTGGTCTTCTAATGTTGTAGTCCAACTGCCTCAAGGTTCGATGTGTTGTGTTTTCTGAGATGCTATTCTGCTCACTACAATTGTACAGAGGTGTTATCTGAGTGCTGAGACTTTCTGAGTGCTTGAACCAGTCTAGACATTCTCTGTTGACCTATCTCATCAACAAGGTGTTTCCGACCACAGAACTGGATGTTTTTTGTTTTTGGCACCATTCTGAGTAAACTCTAGAGACTGTTGTGCGTTAAAATCCCAGGAGATCAGCAGTTACAGAAATACTCAAACCAGACTGTCTGGCACCAACAATCATGCCACAGTCTAAATCACTAAGATCAAAAATTTTTTTCCCATTCTAATGGTTGATGTGAACATTAACTGAAGCTCCTGACCCGTATCTGCGTGATTTTATGCATTGCACTGCTGCCACATGATTGTCTGATTAAATAACCGCATGAATAAGTAGGTGTACAAGTGTTCCTAATAAAGTGCTCAGTGAATGTACAATATATAATAAATTCAGAAACATGATTTTCTTATTAATCAAAGCCCCAGATCTAATGGGATTGAAATAAAAATGTAAATAGTTTCAGACCATTACATCTTAAACAAATGCATGATTCATTAACTGTTGTGTTTAACAGTCACCTCAGGGCAATACTAGGCTTCCAGATTCACACAAACCCCCCCAGATCTGATTGGCAGGCGTGTTTGCAGGTACAGAGCTGATGGGCATTTTATTGTTGTGCTCCAGCGACCCTTATTAGCCTCCCATCTAAAAATTGGCGGTCCTGCTGTCAGTGCATGCTCAACAGCACAGCGCCTGTCAGGAGAGTGCCCGGGCTCTGCCCTAGTGTGACTGCACGTCTCAGATGACACAGCTAATCCTGCCCAGACGCTATCGAGTTGCCCAATGCACTTAATTAGGTCCTATGAGGTCGCGCTTCTCCATGCAACACAGAAAACCTAAAAGACTGAGGCTTTGAATGACAGCAGTGGTCGAGAGATGAGAGTGGGGTGTGGAGTTGCACTGGTTTGTTTAACTAAAAAGTGTGTACTTGTTACCAAATAAAGATCTATGTTTAGACAGACCTAAAGGTGATTTGGGTCATTTTCAACTATATTGATGAAATAGTTCACCCAATAATGAAAATTCTGTCATTATTTTCTCACCCTCATGTCATTTCAAACCCACATTTTTTTCTCTCCATAGATCAGAATTTTTCAGTGAACTTGAGTTCTTTTCAAAACTTCTTTTTCTTCTTTTCCTTAAAATGACAGTTCATAGTGACCAGTCTCTAAAAAACTACAGAAAGCACCTTAGAAGTAGACCATATGGCTTCTGTGCTACATTCCAAGTCTTCTGAAGCCACACAATAGCTTTATGTGAGGAGCCTTTATTCACTAAATATGTATCATATGCTTTAGCTCTCAAAGTGAATATGGCACTGGTCACTGTGAACTGTGAAATAAAATGTTTACTTTTGTGTTCCATGGAAAAAAATAACAAAATGAGTTTGGAATGACATGTTTGCAAGGAAATAATTACAGATTTTGCATTTTTAGGTGAACTATTGCTTCAAAGTACTTTCTCCTATCACACTTTAATGTGCAAAGATAACAAAATGTAAGTGTTCCAATAGTTCTATGAAGGTGCATAAGTAGGGTTGCCACTTTTGAAGTTGTAAAATATGGGACACACTCTCTAGAGTTTTTGACCTGTGGGGGTGGTTGAGGTTGGGAATGTTCCATTACCACACTCTACACAGGTGTGCTAAGGAACTTATTTTAGCACAACATGTGGACTTTTCAGACAGTCCCTTACCACCGTAGGCAAAATTTCCAATGAATATCAAGGTTATAGTAACGATCTTGAATGATTTCGCAGTGACTGCATCAGACCAGCTTAAATAGGGGACTAATCGCGTCCCGTATTGATTTGATACGGGACGCATCATGTTATCTTTTAATATGGGACGATCCCAAATTTACGGGATGGGTGGCAACTCGATGCATCATACAAACTCATGTACCAAAGCACAAATATTTTAATAGTTTTATGAACTCTGTTTTATTTTAGACATTTGTGGCCAACATCCTGATTGCCGTGAACCCGTATTTCGACATCCCTAAACTCTATACTCCAGAGTCCATCAAGAACTATCACGGATGCTCTTTGGGGACACTGCCTCCTCATGTCTTCGCTATCGGTGAGAACATCTTTGCTACAGGACACATATAGTTAAAGTTATAAGTGGAAAGTCTTTCTCTATGGATTTACATTTTGTAGCCTCCTTGTTGACAGACTGTAGAATTTAGAAAACACCCCTGTCTTTCTCTCTCTGTCCTTCTGTCTCTCAGCGGATAAAGCCTACAGAGACATGAAGGTTCTGAAGATGAGTCAGTCCATCATTGTGTCTGGAGAATCTGGTGCTGGAAAAACAGAAAACACAAAGTTTGTTCTCAGGTCTGATAATCTTCATTCAATTAATAGAGTGGCAAAAACACTTATCAAGAGTGAGTGTAGCACTGATTTAAAGAGGTCATGACATACTCTATGAAAATTATTTTTTTTAAATAGTTTTATGATCTTCTCTGAGGTCCACTGATAATGTTAGAATTTTTTTTTTTTGCAACAAAACAGTCATAATTTAGTAATATGGGATAATTTTACACCCTGTCTCTGGCCCTCAGTCTGAAACACTCAGTTTTGGCCTAAACGACTCCTTAAAACTTCAACGTAAACGCCCACTGTTATGATTGGCTAACATCGTGCTGCCCCTCAAATACAGCCATATTTGTAACTCAGTCGGAAGAGAATGAACAAGCTCCACAACATTATAAAACTAAATTTCAGGGTTTACACATAACACACATCCAACACATTGCATCCAAATGTATTAAACTGTTCACTCAAGCCCAACAGCGTCATAAACTATCAAACAGTCCTGACATTTGAAATATTCATGAATGAAACTGTTTACTTGCGGTTTTGTGATGGGGTCCAAGTGTTTTTAACTGCCCCATCCTTCAATAAAAGTTCCTTTGCAAAATTGTATTATGACTGGTTCACAAGCAATCCACACTGATATGAGCTGAAAAAACATACAATCCATGCTGAAATATGCTGACGACACATCCACATGATGCACATACATAGTCCAAAGCACGGTGTGAACTAGTTGCACACACATCCAGTTTCTAGTATCATCCTGCACTGTGGCACACATCGCCAGAAACTCATCATAATGGTCAAAGACGTCCATCTAGTGCATTTTTACATACACCAACAATTAATGTATAGATATTACAGTTTAATGTAATATCGCAGATGGGCACGAGAACGCATCGAGGACGTGTTTGTGCTCAAAACTGCAAGAAGTAGCAGCTGAATGACAAAGAATTGCATCTCCTTTTCATAGTTGTAACTTAACACTGTGTCTTTTAAAAGTGGTGTGAGATACAGTTGAAGTCAGAAGTTTACATACACCTAAGCCAAATACATTTAAACTCAGTTTTTCACAATTGCTGATATTTAATCGTAGAAAACATTCCCTGTCTTAGGTAAGTTAGGATCACTACTTTATTTTAAGAATGTGAAATATCAGAATAAGAGAATGATTTATTTCAGCTTTTATTTCTTTCATCACATTCCCAGTGTGTCAGAAGTTTACATACACTTTGTTAGTATTTGGTAGCATTGCCTTTAAAATGTTTAACTTGGGTCAAACATTTTGGGCAGTCTACCACAAGCTTCTCACAATAAGTTGCTGGAATTTTAGCCCATTCCTCTAGACAGATCTGGTGTAACTGAGTCAGGTTTGTAGGCCTCCTTGCTTGCACACACTTTTTCAGTTCTGCCCACAAATTTTCTATCGGATTGAGGTCAGGGATTTGTGGTGGCCACTCCAACACCTTGAATTTGTTGTCCTTCAGCCATTTTGCCACAACTTTGGAGGTGTGCTTGGGGTCCCATTTTGGAAGGCCCATTTGCGACTGAGCTTTAACTTCCTGGTTGATGTCTTGAGCTTTAATATATCCACATAATTTTCCTTCCTCATGATGCCATCTATTTTGTGAAGTGCACCAGTCCCTCCTGCAGGAAAGCACCCCCACAACATGATGGTGCCACCCCCATGCTTCACAGTTGGGATGTTATTCTTTGGCTTGCAAACCTCATCCTTTTTCCTTCAAACATAATGATGGCCATTATGGCCAAACAGTTCAATTTTTGTTTCATCAGACCAGAGGACATTTCTCTAAAAAGTAAGGTCTTTGTCTCCATGTGCAGATGCAACTGTAGTCTGGCTTTTTTATGGCGGTTTTGGAGCAGTGGCTTCTTCCTTGCTGAGCAGCCTTTCATGTTATGTCGATATAGGACTCGTTTTACTGTGGATATAGATACTTGTCTACCTGATTCCTCCATCATCTTCACAAGGTTCTTTGCTGTTGTTCTGGGATTGATTTGCACTTTTCGCACCAAACTATGTTCATCTCTAGGAGACAGAATGCGTCTCCTTCCTTAGCGGTCCCATGGTGTTTATACTTGCATACTATTGTTTGTACAGATGAATGTGGTACCTTCAGGTGTTTGGAAATTGCTCCCAAGGATGAACCAGACTTGTGGAGGTTCACAGTTTTCTTTCTGAGGTCTTGGCTGATTTTCTTTTGATTTTCCCATGATGTCAAGCAAAGAGGCACTGAGTTTGAAGGTAGGCCTTAAAATACATCCACAGGTACACCTCCAATTGACTCCAATTAGCCAATTAGCCTATCAGAAGCTAATTGGTTAATTGCCTAAAGGCTTGACATCCTGTTCTGGAATTTTCCAAGCTGCTTAAAGGCACAGTTAACTTAGTGTACGTAAACATCTGACTCACTGGAATTGTGATATAGTCAATTAAAAGTGAAACCATCTGTCTGTAATCAATTGTTGGAAAAATTACTCATGTCATGCACAAATTAGTTGTCCTAAACGACTTGCCAAAACTATAGTTTGCTTATATGAAATCTGTGAGTAATTTAAACAATTTATTTTAATGACTTCAACCCAAGTGTATGTAAACTTCTGACTTCAACTGTACATGACAACGGTCAAAGACATCTGTCTAGTGCATGTTTAATACAAAAATAATTCAAAATAGTCCAGATGGGTCCCCTATGGTGTTCAGGAATAGTTAGGCCACCCTAGGCCTGTCTGTCCTTCTCTCCCTCTCTCTCACTGAGTACGAACTGAGCACCAGTGGGTGGGGGCCAAGGGTGCGATGATGTAAAGTAGGCATTGATGTTGTTGCTGTAGAGGCGGTCATGAATTAATGTGCCCCCAAATAATGTTGGGAAGTTGAGGAAGTAGAGAACGAGGCATTTTTGCAGCTTGGTTTCAACAGATGCTTTTATTGAATTGGGGATTAAGTTTACAGTTTGTTTTTATAGTAGGATGACCTCTTACATGTCTATATATATATATATATATATATGTTTTGATGTGCCTACAGGGTCAAAATGAACTTTTTTGTCAAACCTGCGTAAATTTACTGGCCATAAATATGACACCATGTTCATGAAACTGTATTTTGCATTATTTTTTATTAATAAAGGTATTTTGCCCCTATAACAATAGGATTGTTTAGCTGTTTTCCCATTGTGTATTAGTGGTAAACAACAACATGTCACTCGCAGCCAGGCGCCATATGTCAGCGAAACACAAAAACAAATCAGGATTTATTTTTTAAATCATATTTTCATAATGGTGTCTTATTGTGAGTATTATTCCACATGTGTGTTGCCATGTGGGGTTCTGGAGAAAAAAAAATCTTAGGGTCCTAGATATACCTCTGATGGTAAATTGTCCACTAAGTAAAGTTGTAATAAGATGTGCAAGTACAACCAATGTTTTCTTTAGTAGAAAGTTCGTATGTCTTTATATTAAATCACATCAGCGTGGTTCAGACTATTCAAATTCAACTTAAACCATTTAATGTTGCAGTTTGTAAATTTAGAGTCCTGGCAAGGAACTTGACCAGTATGTTAATCTTGCGCAAAAGGAATTAATAGAAGCTTAGCTTGGATACGTCTTTGGCAAGTTTGAAAGGCAATATGTTCCATTACTCACTAACTGTGAATTCTTCTCTGTTTAATTCTGTATTTGATTAATTTCAGGTATTTAACCACATCTTATGGCACAGGTCAGGATATTGATGAGAGGATTGTTGAAGGTAAGACTAAACTGTCCAAAGACATTTTAGAGCCAGCTGTACATAGTATTACTTGGTTTTTGCATATGATGCACATTTTTTTAAAGTTTTTAAATTGTATGTCTCTTCCCTTCAGCCAACCCCTTACTTGAGGCTTTTGGAAATGCAAAAACGGTCAGGAACAACAACAGCAGCCGTTTTGGAAAATTTGTAGAAATTCACTTTAATGAGAAGGTAAACTTTCTGTCACTTACTTAGTTTGAAGACAACTGACATGTAGGTCATGTAACACATTATTTAGTCCTCTGTCTTATTTTGGAACATTGTGCTTATTGTGTATTTAGAATACAGTTGTGGGCGGATTTGTCTCACACTACCTGTTGGAGAAGTCTCGGATTTGCATGCAGAGCCAGGAAGAGCGAAACTATCATATATTTTACAGACTCTGTGCAGGGGCATCAGAGGACATCAGGAATATGCTTCATCTCAACTCTCCGGACAATTTCCGGGTCAGTTTCCTGTGTACTGTGTGTCAGCAAACTATTCAACATATTAAGAAGCAGGAAATAATTTCAAATAATTTGAAGAAAGTTGGAAATCAGATCCCTTAGCCTAGGCCTATTGTCCTTCTCGGTGCAATGAAAGCCATCTGACAACCGTGACTGCTGTTTTACATAGCAAAGCACACAACTGCAAAAAGCTTCAACTGAAATGACATTGCATAGGGCCTTTGTTAGTTTAGGTCAGCTCATTTTAAGCCCTTGTTTATAGGTTGTGTCTAGAAGGGATCCTTCTCTCATCAATCTCACAAGATTCTTACACGGCATTAATTTGAAGTCGCACAGCATCGAGGAGCGCTCTTAAAATTTATTTTAAATTGTCTGTTTCGATGAACAGTCAGTTTTGATGATCAGTTCAAGCTGTAAAATAAATATTTCACATAATAAATTTAATAACTTCAGCTCTACGTGTGCTACTTTCAGTCATAAGATATAGTTGGTCACTGAAGAAGTATATCAATGAGCTCAGCTATTAAAAGTCTGATTGGGTGGTCTAGTGGTAATAAATTTGCCCCTTGTATAAGAGGTCCTGGGTTCTAATCTGCTCAAATGCAACTTTATCTTTTAATAAACAAAGATTGCATCCCCACCTCAGTGGAAGTATATCTTAAGTGGGGACATATTTGTTTGCATTTTTTTTGCGATTCAGCTGCAGCTAGTTTTTTTTTTTTTTTCAACACAAACACATTTTAGTCATAATAACAGAATCTACGATTTAAAGTAATATGAGCCTTAATAACATGAACTTCTGTCAAAACATTACTGTATCCTAGAAACGTGGGATGCTATATGAGATTTTAAGAAGACAACAGGATTTCTTAATAATAATAATAAGGAAATAATAAGTGTAAATTGCACCCCTAACGAAATACTAACAGGGCGTCACTGCAGTGTGTTTATTTAGAATCTACCCCTAATCCTAACCTTCTTTTACAAATATTAACCATGGTTTTAATACAGTAACCATAGGATCACCATGGTATTTTATAGTAACCACTAAAACATGGTTACTATGTTAACACCATATGACTGTAGTAACACATATGGTTAACTGCATTAAAACTATGACTTCTGCCAAAAAACATGGTTACTACAATATTACTTTAGTAAAACCATGGTTAATTTTACCCGAATCAAACCTTTCTCTCAACTCTGTGACCTTCATCATGACCAAATCACTGCGAGGAAATCATCCTTTATATTCATTTTATTTATTATTATATATAAGTAGTATTTCTTATTTTTTTGATCCCCTTTTCTCCCAATTCCCACTACTACTTAGTAGGTCCTCGTGGTGGCGCGGACCTCAATACGGGTAGCGGAGGACAAGTCTCAGTTGCCTCCACTTCTGAGACAGTCAATCCGCGCATTTTATCACGTGGCTTGCTGTGCATGACACCGCGGAGACTCGCAGCATGTGGAGGCTCATGCTACTCTCCGCGATCCACGCACAACTTACCACGCACCCTATTGAGAGCGAGAACCACTTAATCGTGACCACGAGGAGATTACCCCATGTAACTCTACCCTCCCTAGCAACCGGGCCAATATGGTTGCTTAGGAGACCTGGCTGGAGTCACTCAGCACGCCCTGGATTCGAACTCAGGATTCCAGGGGTGGTAGTCAGCATCAGCACTCGTTGAGCTACCCAGGCCCCTATTATAAGTAGTATTAAAGAAAAATATTTAGAGTTAAGACAGGAAACAGGATGGGGAAAACTGGGTCAAACGGTGGATTAGAACCCAGATTATCCGCATGGACACTAAACCAATGGAGTGACACTCAAGAAGCAGTTTGTCTTTAATTTCTTTGCTTCCACCAGACTATTTCAGTGCAAACAGCCACACTGTGTGGCAGGTATTTACACATAGTGCAAACAGTCACTCTGGGATAATAAAAATGTTATATTATTGATATTATTGAAGTTTTTAATGCTCTCCATCATTAATACGCTGATATGTGAGCGTAAAAATCACAGGCGAAAGTATCATAACAGAATGCGCACTCACGAGAACTTTACCTTTTTTATACACATAAAATAACATGAAAACTTTGATGCACCACTAGATGGCATATTTGCTTAACATTGATTAATAATGTGTATTTTGGCTCTGTTCACACTGACACAGATTCACTGACACATGTTGTTTTTTTGTCAACATGCCATTTGTCTTTTATATTTCCACATTGTTTGAATAATTAGCTTTGAATCAGTGCCCAGGCTGATATTTTTTTATTTCTAATCAGTGTAAATATGCAGTGGCTTTGGTCTTTAGATTACTTCCCTCATTGTGTGTTTGTCTTTCACTCAGTATTTGAATGGCGGCTGCACACGATACTTTGCAAACAAGGACTCGGATAAACAGATCATGCAAAACAGGAAAAGTGCTGAGGTATGTAGAGTCACCTGTGTTTAAGAGCCTATGGAGACCATGTGTTTACCATGTAGTCTATACAAATCCAAGGGAAACGATTAATATACCACTAAATTCTTAAGTGAACTTTAGCAAAGTTCTCAAGAAAACTAAGAAAAAGAAAAAAAATTAAAATTAAACTGTTTAAATGACTGGTAATAAATTAAATCTGTTAAAGTCATCCAGCCAAGAGCAGTGAGTTTTTTTTACTTTCTTGTCAATATTTTGTTTGATTAATATTAACAACCAGTGTTGGGTGTAGCCCAATTACTAGTTACTGTAATCTAATTACTTTTAGTCAAAAAGTAGTGAAATGCATTACATTTTAAAGTCTTGTAATCAGATTATAGTTACTGACTTTTGATTAATTTAATTACTTTCAAGTACATTATATGGTTATGCTTATTTGTGAAATATTATTTATGTAATACATGAATTATGGCTGAGTGTATGACTTGTGTGTAATGATGAACAAGAAAGAAATATAGACATTATTTTAAATTTGTTGAATGGAAAAGTGTTTTAGAAAGTAACTTAAAAGTAAAGTAATTAGTAATGTGATTACTTTTTCAGTGATGTAATTAGTAAAGTAATTTGATTACAATTTTAGAGACATAATTAGTCATTTGTACTGGATTACCGTTTTTAAGTAACTTACCCAACACTGTTAACAACATAGTAGACACACAGACATAAGTGCACATATAGAAAGCATCCTTCAGTCAAACAACACATGGGTACCGAATGTACCGGTACTTTTGACATCTCTAATGTGGCGATAAACGTGGCTAAATTGAAGTAATAAACAGTGCCAAGATAGTTGTATTTTCACATGAAACACAAATACAGCAAAAAGTGCTCATGATTATTTTCATATGATTAACTGATATATAATCAAGTCCGCCCCAAGAAATAAGACTACAGTACACGTTGAATGAGCAGCCCTTGACCGCAGTCAAAATCTCTGATGTTGCAGGATCATCTTTTTGCCTCAAATAGAATTAGCCACCCTCGAAATTAGTTCACGTCTTTGATGAATTATGTAGTGTAATACATTCCAGCCTTCCCTAGAGACCGAGCCCAGCAATTTATGTTATTGTTATCAAGGGCCATTATTATAAATCCTGATTGTGTCGAATCCCATTGGAGGTGATGAGATATTCATTAGCTGCTGTTTCTCCCAGCGCATTGGTTCATTTTCTTAACACTTTATGTTTCGCAACATTTTGTGATGATCTGAGATTAGTTTCTTAGCCCAAATTCACAGTAGGGACTTTTGTTGTTGTTTTTTTGTTTTGTTTTTTAGATTCTTAAATACATGAATCTTACAATGTGTTTGGGATTGCATTAGGATATTTTATACTTTCATTTTTAATCAACAAATATCTTTCTTCACTTGCTTTACTAATATCTCTAATGTTTATATCAGTAGTATTTTTCTAATCAAATATTGTGTCTCTTTACCCTACTTGATCTTTTTTAAATTCAGGATAATAAGGTGATGTTTTACCAGTTGGCCTCTGTTCTAAATGCTTTTCATGCTTTACATTCTTTGGCTTTCTAGATTTCAATGCATGAGATTGATCTTGAGGGTGTGCTTGGGTCTGTAATCTGAAGTGCATGGGGCTTTTTTTTTTAAAAAGGGGGCTTGTTGTAGTTGTGGTGTTAAACAGCTATAAAGCTCATTTCCAGTGTTGCTCAGAGTGTCGAGATCTGCTGTGTCATCAACCTGCAGACTATCAGCACATCAGAGAGTGACTTAAGGTCACATAATTATAAATGTTTCCTATGATATCTTGAAATAAAAGAGTTCACTGTAGTATGAAAATATTCTGTAACTCTCAGTTATGAAAACTTCCTCCCCAGTGAAAAGACAATTTATTGAAACCAAGCTGTGTAAATCAAATCAACGACGCCTTTTCAGTGTTCAGAAAAGTTACATGAGGTAATAAGGATGAAGGATGATAGGTACTATTCTTCCAAAATACCAGGAGAACTGACTATTAGAGTAAAATGTGGTAACATCTGCCAAAACTTGTGCTGTTTTTGGCACTGTGTAGCAAGTTCATTTTAACAAAGTCCCTGATCATTTCAGTCGGACCTTAAAAGTTTGATTGACACATTTTAGCGCAGATTTTTCGGTGAATCTGTCCCAGTGTTATGAAGGCTTTGCAAAGAGGCTGTTATTGAAGGACTGAAGGATTGTCAGTATAATTATATTGGACCCGACAACAAACCCACAGTCCATTTGTGAGCACAGCAAAGTGCCGTAAGTCATTTCCAATGTAAAGAGGGTGTTTTATAGAAGTCATAGAGGCACAGCATCAAAAATTACTTATTCAGAGAGATGGTAAAAGAACAAATTAAGTCTTGAAAATGTAAATTATGACACATAAATTAAATTGTTTTTGGTACATAAATCTTTACTAACATTATAAGGGAAGCTCAGCATAAACAATTTATACAGATTAAGAGGTAGACCGATCTATCGGTTTTACCAATTAATCTGTGCCGATAGTTACTTTATGGAACTATCGGTTATCTGCAATAATCTATTTTTTGCAGATTTTTTTCCTCCATGTTCTTCAGATAATTACGTTTTTTTAAAATGAGGCATGCAAAGAAAAATGCGACTGTATGGAAACGTCCCTCGTCAACACATACATCATGTCTCCAACTTCATATATTGTGAATAATTATAATATATAGGCTATAAAAAGCGTAATTTGGTAAATCTTAAAAATAGAGCATTGTAATGGAGCCAAGTCTCCGTCATATCAAAATAAGAGTCCCTGGTGTGTTTCAGGCTTGTTTAGTGTTAAATGTCCCACATTGCGCACCCAATATTCTTTTGTTTCAGATTTATATTGGGATTTTGGTTGAAAAGTAAACTACATCTGAGATTTTATTCATTTTGTACTCGGACCTCTATATCTGTGCCGACAAAGAAAATGTTGCAACATTCTATGAATCGATTTAAAAAAAACTATCAGCCAATTAATTGCCTCGGTTATCCCACCACTTAGTTATCGGTGTCAGCAAAATCCACTATTGGTATAGATCCAAATTTTATATTGATAAATAGACAGGGATACATAGAGAGGTTTTTTATAAATCTGATGTGCTGACACACTCTAACCCTCTGGTGTGGTTTGGACTGGTTCATATCCCTCCTTCCTTTAATCAGAGATCTGAATCTATATACAGACTCCAGTATATAGCTCTAATCTCTGAATACTGCTGCTGCGTTGCCTAGCCACTAAATTTTTATCTTAGGCATTTGCGGTGTGTGTGACGTGTGGATGTTGTAGATGCTGGAACCATGTGTCCTGACAGTCTTTTGTGTCCGTAGCATGGGAAAGTGGGGGCTCTGAAAGACCCTTTGCTGGATGACCTGGGAGACTTCAACAGGATGGTGGTGGCCATGAAGAAAATCGGCCTGGATGACACAGAGAAGCTCAATCTCTTCAGAGTGGTGGCTGGAGTCCTTCATCTCGGCAATATCGATTTTGAGGAGACAGGAAGCACCTCTGGTAGCCATTCATATATCATCTCTTGTCCACTTTTTGCCTTATGATGTATTCAGATACATTCTTGGAGAGATCAGAGATTTCATCCAATATATGCTAGACAAATTGTGTGAAAAGTGCACTATGCGAAAAGTTTCAAGCTTGAAGTATTACTACTTTCGTCACTGAAAGCAAAAATGCTGCATGAAGTGATAAAATCACAGCCATTCATAACATTTTATATTTAATATACAGCTATGTGGAATGTCATTTTGGACCAATAACATTTCTCTTGCTTGTTGCGATCACAGCTGATTATGACAAAATTGAAGAGATAACAGTTTTTGCTTTATCATGCTATGCTTGGTTTGGACACTGTATTACTCAGAGAGATCTGTTAGGCCCTGTCCCAAATGGCACCTTAAGCCCTGTGGTCCAGACTTTGGTGATGTAAGCGAGTGCAGACCGATGGGGCGCTAGTCAGCAAGTCCATGAGGGTGCATGGGTAATAAAAGCATGCATTTGGGACAGACTTCAAGACTTCAATCAGATGACACACACTCACACCACACCCATCTCTCCCACAACTCAAAAGAGCTCATCAGAGAGCTGCTGAGGGGTGAGGAGGCTCTTTCTAGTGTTGCCAAACATGAATCAGGATTGTTTTCCTGTTCTGAAGAAGGTATAACACCTTTTACTGCACTCTCCTGCTCCATTCTCTCGCTCACAATGGAGCTGCTGTCCTGAGGTGCCTTTCAACTGGAAAGCATGGAGTGTAGTGTTATGAAAGTCTTATAGAAGACTATTATGCATGAGCAAATATGTATGAAAGAGTCTGAGATTGAATGGGTTATTGGAGGAGAATGATTTGATAGATTTTTATAATATTATATGAGAAATAGGACTGGTTACAACTCTTTTACACTCTTAGACAACATTGATATATTTTGATCTTTTTCGTCAACAAGGGAAAAGGTCAGGGCCTAAAGTAGTGGTCTACCAATAAGGATTTTTCAATGGCTGTGCCAATACTGATATACAGAGAGCTGGTTGGCCAGTGACTGACAAGCTACATACATAAAACAAATAATAGCAAATAAAATTGAAAAACTGATTAAATTAACACTTATTTCTGAACATTTACAAAACATTAAAACAATTGAAAATTAACCAATGCCAATAATCTCATATTTGCCAATTTATCTGCATGGCCGATATATCAGTCTATCACTAGCCAATAAACATCCCCCCCAATATTCAGAATAGTGGTCGATCAGTATATGTTTTTCAATGATAGATTCTTCCATTTTTATATTTACTTTTTATATTTGCAATACTTCTAGCTCTTAGACAACACAGACAACAACATATATTTGGATTTATTTTATCAGCAAGGAAATAGGTCCCAAGAATCTCAAAACTTGCAGAAAACCTCTGCAGTATATTAAAACATTCTGAATCCTCTGATATTTTAAACGTAGTATAAGACATAAACAGTGACCTTAAAGGAATAGTTCACCCAAAAAATGAAAATTCTCTCATCGTTTACTCACTCTCATGCCATCCCATAAGTGTATGACTTTATTTTTTCTGCAGAACACAAAAGAAGATTATTAGAAAAAATATTTTAGCTCTGTAGTTCCATATAATGCAAGTGAATAGTGAACAAAATTTGAAGCTCCAAAAAGCACATGAAGGCAGCATAAAAGTAATCCTACAAAGTAAGATTACAGTGGTTTTAATCCATATCTTCAGAAGCGATCAAATCGATTTTGGGTGAGAACAGATCAAAATTTAACTTCTTTTCCACTGAACATCTTGCCTTTGCAGTCTCTAGGCACGATCATTATTTCAAGCTTGATTACACTTCCTAGTGTACGCTGAGGGTAAGATGGCACTGTAAAGTGTTAGACTGCTGATGTCAAGATTTATAGTGAAAAAGAAGTTACATTTTAGTCTGGCTTCAGAAGGCATGGATTAAACCACTGTAGTCTTATGGATTACCTTTATGCCGCCTTTATGTGCTTTTTGGAGCTTCCATTCACTTACATTTTATGGACAAACACATCATATATACATTAAAATATATTTGTTTGTGTCCTGCGGAAGAAAGTCATATGAGACAACATAAGGGTGAGTAAATGATGAGAGAATTGTTGGGTGAACTATTCCTTTAAGACTCGGTGATCGGTAAAGACTGTACTAAGATTTGCATCTGGTGTCAGGTGGCTGCATTCTGAAGAAACAGTCCAGTCAGACTCTGGAATACTGTGCTGAGCTGTTGGGCCTGGACCAGGATGACTTGAGAGTCAGCCTCACCACCAGGGTCATGCTCACCACTGCAGGGGGCGCCAAAGGCACAGTCATAAAGTAAGTGACCTCACACATATACCCAAGTGTCTGCTAAGCCACTGAAGGGTGGCCTTCTTTGTTTTATTTGTCTGTTTGCATCTAAATGACGGTCATTTATGTTGGTCCCCTGAGCTGACAGCATCACCAAATCCCATGATATTACTGCTTGGTGTTTTCCACACTCACGTCTCAATCTCCCCGTCATGCGAAACGTCTTCTCGTATTACATTTCATCATTTCACCCCATCCGCATTCGCATAACTGCTAAATGAATCCTCCGGTTGCTCATTCACAGACGAAAGGAGAGCCGAAAATAACTAAGCACAGCTTTTCCATTAGAGATATGGTCAGCATAATCAAATGTGGCACAGACTAAATTGGCTGAGGGGCCGTAATAGTCTAGTTGCCATTGAAAATTTTCTTCTGTATCTAAACAGACGTATTTGTATTAAGTAAAAGAGGAGGCCGTCCGTAGACTGCAGTCTGTCCCTTTACAGCACTAGGAGCTTTTTCCACACCGGTCCACTACATTTCCTAACAGTCTGTGTCCAGAGACAAGACTTCAGTTTGAAACTTTGTGAAACAAAAGCCTAGTTCTGTTCTTACACCAGCTTTTTACTGCAAGGCACATAAACCCACAGTCCAATTACTATGACCACTGTGTGCTTTAAAATTGTCGAGGGCGAGTGGAATTGGAAAAACTCGATTGCCTCGATTGAATTGGATGCCCTGTTCTGCGTCTCCCAGGTGGGGTTTTATATTCTGTGCCGTCTGTATTATAGGGCAGTGCTCAGCGGATTAATATTTAACTGAGCACAGATGCTGGACTGGGAGTGTTTACACTGCATGAATAATGCATGTTTGTCTGAGGGAGTGGCCTGGGGTCTTTTAGATATGATAAGAGTCGCAGGAGGTTTTGGTGCCCACCTCATTTGACTGAGAACAGATGCACAACCACGTATATATGCAATATGCATTTTATGGAAAATGATGGGGACCAAGCAAGGCTACAGTCACTCTCGCAATGCACACATGTCTAACACCGGAGAAGGCACCAGCTTGTGCATGACAGAACTTAATTTCAGAGCGGAATTGTGATAAAAAAAAAAGTTCAATGCGAAAAAGCAAGTGACACTGGGAAGGAAGCTGCTGAAAGAGTGCTGGCAGCCTCTTGACGTGCAAGCAACAGAGGGAATACACTAATAGCATAAAAGCAAGTTAATGAAAAGCGATCTTGCAGGCTCAAGTTTGTAGAGATTATTGAGGGCCAGGTCCAGCTTTTATTAACTGAACAGGCAATAAGAGTCACACATTAGGTATTCCCACAGCAGGATGCTGCTGTCGAGAGAGCAAGAAAGCATTATCATTTAGTTCTGGAGTATCAGATGGTCGGTGGAATCCATTGTCTCTGGAGGATGATGGGGAGGATGATTGTGTCTTGTGAGTACATGTGCTGCTTTGCTTTAATAGGAGCATCTTATAGAGATTTATTTGTGTTTTCGTGTAGTATTGCAGGGCTGCTACACTTCTAACCTTACAAGCTTCACCGGGACTTCAAGTGCAGGTTTTTTTTTTTTTTTGCTTTTGTACATTAATCAAAGAACCCACTACAGAATAATTTTTCCTAGAAAGTTTAACTTACTTCAAATTCAAGTTTTACACTTGAATTTATCAGTTCCCTAAAGTTCTTTAACATTTAATTGCGTGATTAATATTTAACTATAATATTAATAATACAGGACCTTGAAGGGGTCATGAAATGCAATTTGTTAAATAATTTTATTATCTTCACTTAGATTCACTGATATTGCTAGTAACGTTTTTTTTTTTTTTTTTTTTTTTGCCCCAAAACAGTCATAATTTAGTTATATATGATAATTTTCCACCCTATCTTTGACCCTCTGTTTGAAACACTCAGTTTTGGCCTCCTTAAAACTTCAATCTAAACACCCACTGTTATGATTGGCTAACATTGTGAAGCCCCTCAAATACAGCCATATTTGAAACTCAATCGTAAGAGAATGATAAGCTTATAATGCTCCTAATATTATAAACTAAATTTTAGGGTTTACACATTTGTTTGAGACAGAGTACGAGTACCGATACTGTGTTTCGGTACTCGCCGATACAGAGTCTGATACCTATTTTTTTTTTTTTTTTTTTTGCATATCAACAATTTATTTCAATTTTATCATCAAAATGATAATTAAAATATAATAAATAAATTAATTAAAACTTTAATCAAATTAAAGTATAACAATTAATTTTCAACATGATATTGTGTTATTTTTATCAAAGTGCTTTTATTCAGAACCTCACAGCACAATCTAAAATACATTGGTTAATTTTTGTCAAATAAACTGCTACATAACAGAGCATCACAGATGCAAGATATTGCTTAAATATAAAACAATTACCGGGGGGGCGCATGTAAGTGTAGCATCCCCATTTCACCTACAGTCACCAAAATTGGTACATATATTGTTCCCATCAAGCCGAACAACTTTCATACTTAGCCATTAGTTCGCCCAACAGGAAGTCGGACATTTTGGATTTTCTGAAAATCGCAAGCTTTGAACTTTTAAATAATCCTCCAAGGGGATTCATGTGACTGGCACCAAATATGTGCAACATCATGTCAGGACATTGTAGATGCTAAATTGCGAACAGATTTTTTTATATTCTGAATGGTGTCGCCATGGCGAGGCAACACATTTATTGTGAAAAATGGGAAACAGGAAGTGCCTAATATCTTCTGTGTGCATTTGATTTTGATGAAAATTCAGCTGTATGTTTGGTAATGATGGCTGATCACATGGATGTGGCTATTATGGGTCATGGTCATAGCCCCACCACTTGGCAGCTGGAAGTATGGCACTTTTAACAGATTTTGAAATAGCCCTCTTATGTTTACATGAATTGCTTCAAAATTCTTTAGAATAATGTCAAGACACTGCTGATGTAAAATTGTCAAGGGATATTTGGTATCTCAAATAGTGTTGCTATGGCAACAAATTAATTGTTATTATTCCTTCCTATATTTGGGTGCTTTTGAGGCACTTGGCATTCTTAAAATTTTATGACATTTTGCATTGTTGCATTGTTTTCCAAAAGCCACCAGGTGGAAATGGGCCAATGGTGCTTGGGCCAGTCATCGCTGCTTGCAGCTATATTATTATTTATTATTATTATTAATATTATTATTATTATTATTATTATTATTATTATTATTATAAGTAGTAGTAGTAGTATAACATTGAATATTACATTTCTGTCATACTTTTTTAATTTAAATTTAGCTTTTATTTTGGCGGAGCTTTTATTTTGAAGTTTTTCTGTGTTGTTATGACCAAGGAGCTCTCACAGAGATGGTAGCTTCTCACTCTGGAAAAGTCGGTCGCTACATGACTCAAAATGATTATTAAGCCACAAAAGGCTGCGATTTAAATAAATAAATATGTACTCTGTATGTGCCTCGCGCTACAAAGTGAATTTGTGCTTTTTTCACTGTCATCTGCTACAAACAGAGCACTCGATGCTCATGAAGGCCCTGTATGTGCCAAGGATGAGCTTTAAAAGGTACATGCAGCCGGCTACGGCACAACACTCTATCTCCACACATTCACAATTGCTCACATTTGCAGTGCGCCGCTCATGCAAACTATTTCTATATAATTAAATTGCAGCTTTTGCGGTAAAATAATCTCACTAGGACATAACGTGATTTTAATTTTTGCTGAATGTTTACATAATGACATTCGTTCATCAGATGGTATCGGTTTTTGGTATCGGAGCATTTTTACGAGTAAGAGTACATAAGCGCGGTATCTGACCCGGTTCCGATACAAGTATAGGTATAGGGACATTCCTAGTCATGAGAAATGAAATATTCATGAATGAAGCTGTTTACTTATGGTTTTGTGATCAGGTCCAAGTGTTTTCAACTGCCCCATCCTTCAATAACAGTTCCTTTGCAAAGCTTGAATCATATAATGACTGGTACACAAGCAAACCATGCTGATATGAGCCGGAAAAAAAAAAATGCGTACAGTATCCTTCTGCACTGAAGCGCACATCACCTGAAACACATCAAAACACTCAAAGACATCTCTCTATTGCATGCTTGTATACAAAAATAATTCAAAATAGTCCAGATGGGTCCCCTTTGGTGTTCAGGAACAGTAAGGCCACACTTGGCCTTTTTGCCCCCCTCTCTTTCTCTCTTGAGTACAAACGGAGCACCGGTGGGTGGGGCCAAGGGTGCGTGATGTAAAGTAAACATTGATGGGCCCCCTAGTGACGTAGAGAAGTCATGGAAGTAGAGAACGAGGCATTTTTGCATCTTGGTTTCAAAAAATGCTTTTATTGCTTTGGGGACTAAGTTTTGAGTTCTAATATTTACATTATGTTTTTATAGTAGAATGAATTTTACATGTCAAAATATCAAGGAAAATTATATTCCTCATGACATGACCCCTTTAATAAAACAGGACCTTTTGGTCTTTGCTTTCATACATTTGGTGAACAACAAAGAAAACAAGTATGTTGAAAATTTGAGTATTTTGCCTACATTGTTTTTAGACCTTTTTTGCATATTTGCACACTTTATTGCGTGTTCTTTGAAATAGTGGTCTCTAAGCACCCTTTTGTAATTGTTTAAAAAAGACAAAAAAAGACAAAAAAAATAATAACAAATAGCAAAAATTGTGAAAATAGTTTTCAGTAGTTTAGAATGCAGCACATTGTAAATGTATTTCTGTCCCGATAAATGCAATACAGCAAAAACTAATTTCCTGTGGTATATATATATATATATATATATATATATATATATATATATATATATAGTTACAAAACAATTTTACTTGTGCTCAAACTTTAGGCTATAAAGAGCTTAAATATATTTGTATGCCCAGTGAATAACTTTACTAAAACATTATTATCAGGTGAAAGTCAGCCAAGATTTTTCAGCAGCCTTGAGCGTCTGAAGTAATAATGGAATTGAGAGGAAAATAAATTACATTTTGACTCAAAACTCTGAATTAATTCATACTTGTCGCCGGTCTGTTTTCCCCCCTAAAGTGTTTTTTAGAATTTTGCTCGGAGTGCTGAAGCAAAGACTGTCTTAAGAGTGCAAAGTTGGACAGAGTTAAACAGAATGGACATGTATTGATGAGGCAGCATTAGCAGAAGCCCTGGCCCAGTTTTTGACTCCTCCTGTCCCACTTTGCTCTTCTCCAGGGTGCCTCTGAAGGTGGAACAGGCCAACAATGCCCGCGATGCCCTCGCCAAAACAGTTTACAGCCGGCTCTTTGATCATGTGGTCAAACGGGTTAACCAGTGCTTTCCCTTTGATACATCCTCCAACTTCATCGGCGTGTTGGACATCGCTGGCTTTGGTGAGCCTATTTGGTAGTGACAAAGGATGTTGGTGTTTTCATTGCCTTAACACAAAGGGGCCTTGTTTACCTGTTCCCATAACTTTTTAACTTATTTCAACCATGTCAACCAGATTTTGTATATGAGATATGAGACAACCTTATATTATACAGTGGCCCCAAAAAGTATTTGGAAACTTAAAAATGTTAAGTGTCATTGCATAAGATAGACAATATCAAGCCAAGTGGCAAATAAATTATGCTGGAGCTTTTCTCAGAACTAACTTTACTTTTCTTCACAGTTTTTTCCAGTTGAGTTCCCTTCAAGTTAACAAAAGTGTCATAGAAGAGTAACCACAATTGTGGTTCATCACATAAAAGGGATAGTTCACCTAAAAATTAAAATTCTCTCATTTTACTCACCCTCATACCATCCCAGATATGTATGACTTTCTTCTGCAGAACACTAATGAAGATTTTTAGAAGAACATCTCAGATCTGTAGGTCCATAGTACTAGGGGTGTAACAGTATGACATTTTCACGGTATGATAACCATCACAAAAATTACCACGGTATTACGGTTTCTCAGTATTTAGGTGCATTGATAATATTAAAAGCAGTTCAGTATTTGGTTATGAAATAGGCTATTTCTGATAAACACAAAATATTTCAGTTATAACCAATTCTTGAACTTTATTTTGGATTCATTCAACTTTAATCCTTGAACTTTTGATCTTGAACATCAGGACACTCTCTTAATCCGACAAGGTAAAAAAAGAAAAAGAAAAAAAATCACAAACAGGTAAATATTAATAACAATTTGTTTGACAACATGTACAGTAGTCAGATGATTATAACTAAAAATATTTTGTTATTGTTATTTTATGATTTATGAAATTGAATTGTAATAATTTGTAATGATTATTGCCCAGGTTAACACTTAAAATATGCATTTGCATGCATTCAGTAATTTCTTGCATTTGTGATTATTTATTTATTGGCATTTTGTCCAATACTGACAGTTTCTGCCACAGTTTCACTGTCAGTTTCTTGCATGCATATTGTCAGTGTCAATTTCCTGAACACCAAAAGCCATGCATTTTGTAAACTCTATTTAGGACTATGTTTTACAAATAAAACATAATATTAGTATTATCAAACACATTGGCCTACTGTTGCGCTGCACTTAGGCAAAAGAACAAACAGTTGGCACATCGTAAAGTTGAACGAGGTCCGTTTGCTGCATTTGTGAATGTGACGGAAAGCATAAACATAACTTTAGCCTAACTAGTCATTACAAATCATGTAAAACTACACTGAATCTGGTGTTGTTATGAAACGGCCTATAATTTATTATCCTGTGTGCTGTATTTTCACTTACATCTCTGCAAATTCCGTGGGATGGTGCTCACGGAGATGGTGCTTAAGGTTTGAAGTGTTTCCCGCCTGAGCCGATAATTTTATGTGGCAAATTTTACAGACTGGCTAACCATCAACACTGATGGTGCCTCGTGGGTCTTTTACATAGCCAAGTAATCCCAGACAGCGGACTTCAACTTCTGTGGCGGCGGAAATAAAGGTTCAGACTCGGACATGTCTGTATGTTGCGCTCGTGCTGCACTCATGCTGTGCTCCGCTCGTGCTGGACTTCTGTGCTCCTGATGCGCAACACTCACGACACCTGCATGTCACCTTTAAAATTGAGTGACAGTCAAATGCAACATGAGGAAGGCGCAATTTAAAGATTTATTTTATCTAGCCAAGTTTATATGATGCTGTGTAAATGTCGCAGATTCTGTCTTAATTAAACTGATTTGGATTTGAGAAAAGTTCTGAAAAAATCTGTCTTTATCTTCATGCAATACCGTCAATGAGAAGATTTCAACGATATGATAACTGTCCGTTTTAAAACCCGAGGTATATTGTGAAACCTTGAAACTGTTACATCTCTAGTCCATACAATGCAACTGAATGATGACCAAAGCTT
This sequence comes from Myxocyprinus asiaticus, assembly GCF_019703515.2. Taxonomy (NCBI): domain Eukaryota; kingdom Metazoa; phylum Chordata; class Actinopteri; order Cypriniformes; family Catostomidae; genus Myxocyprinus; species Myxocyprinus asiaticus. The sequence goes on from NC_059360.1 coordinate 18,681,242, forward strand.
TAAAGCTCAAAAAATGAGATAAAGTCAGCATAAAAGTAATCCATAGAACTCCAGTGGTTAAATCCATGTCTTCTGAAGCCATATGATAGGTGTGGGTGAGAAACAGGTAAATATTTAAGTCTTTTTTTTTTACTATAAATTCTCCACCCTGCCCAGCAGATGGTGATATGCGGAAAAAAAAAAAAAAATATTGATCTGTTTCTCACCCTCTCTTATCATATCACTTCTGAAGATATAGATTTGACCTTTTCTTATGGATTATTTTTAAGCTGCCTTTCTGTGCTTTTTGGAGCTTCAACATTTTGGTACCCATTCACTTGCATTGTAAGGACCTACAGAGCGGGAATATTCTTCTAAAAATCAGCAGAATAAAGAAAGTCATTCACATGTGGGATGGCATGAGGTTGAGTAAATGAACTATTTGGGTGAACTATTCCTTCAATGATAATTGGCTTTCACTAACAGTGTCTCAGTAATAGTATAACTGTTAAATGCCTTTAGAGAAATAACTAGCACATGAATCATTTTTTTTTTATTTTTTATATTCCTGTTCAGAGTATTTCGAGCACAACAGCTTCGAGCAATTCTGCATCAACTATTGTAATGAAAAACTACAGCAGTTTTTTAATGAACGCATACTGAAGGAGGTGAGTCATCAGTGTTATTGGGATGTTTAGTATTGATCAGTGACTCATGACTATGCCCTTTTTAAAATTGTCACTTGAAGCAATTTAATCTGCATCCTTCATTCAGAACAAGCACAAAACTCCTGTGATTTAATGATTCCAATTTAACTTCTTTTGAGATGTTCCTATTCCAGCATCATGAGTTAAATGTTTGCCTTCTTCAGCAAAACCTGATGCACACTTATCTTGTGTTTTTCCTTCCCAGGAGCAAGAGCTGTATCAGAAGGAAGGCCTGGGAGTGAATGAAGTTCATTATGTGGATAATCAGGACTGCATAGGTCAGTGTCCCTTTGGCTGCAAATATTAATGACCTTCCTCCATTCTATTCATTACTGGATGCACTATGTCTCATAGACTGCTTCTTAAATATAACGAAGCCCTCTACATATGGAAATGCTAAGGTCTCTGAGTTTACCAACACACAAACGCTCATGGCCATTAATGTAATACATATCAGAACAAATGCTCATGTCATTTTTTAACAGTTTGTTGCTGAACCTCTGGGAATTCTGGTCTTGATAATTAAAAAAAACTGTCCCAATGTGACAGAGCTATTTATATACACCAAAATAAATAGTCTTTACATGAATCGTGGCTACTTTAAAATGTCTCTTTCTCTCTGGACAATATATACACTACCAGTCAAAAGTATGGACACACCAACTCATTCCATAGTTTTACATACTGTAGTATTACATACAGTAGTTTTACCCAGCTTATTCTGTGCTGACAGCTCTCGGTAAGTGTTTGGAGTGCGCTGCCTGAAGTTACAGGTGTGCTGCACAGACTACAGACTCTTAAGAACATGAAAGTATTACGTTGAATTGCTCTGACGGTAGGAAAACTCCTTATTATGGATTTTATGTACAGGTCTTTTTATAATCAATCACACTATACTAACACATTTAATTGACAGCCCTACTATTTGCCTCATTTAAGAATAATAGTTATAATCAGTCATCAAAATTTTGAAATAATTAGGGCTGTCAATCGATTCAAATTTTCGAGAGTTGGCGATTAAATTAATTGCATATATCAATATTTGCTGAGAAAGGCCCCCAGATAAGGATAATTCAATATATAATAATCAAAATCATTGTAAATATATATATAATAAATATAATAATTCAAATACATTATATTGTTGTGGCAGATGAGTGAAGCATATATTCGACAATACAAAAAGTGTTTTTTGAAGTCAATATAATTTTTTTGTTTTTTTCCCATATGATTGAACATAAGCCTATAACTGGCCCGTGGTAGAAAAATGTCTTATGGAATATATGTCCAGCAGGGGCATGATTAATTGCGTACATTTTTTAACGCATTATTTTTTTATACAATTAATAGCACTAAATTAACATGTTAAATCGACAACCTTAGTAATAACTCAAATGGAAGTATGGTAATTATGTAGTGACCGAAAATTTTTAAACAAATCAAAACTATATTAGATTTTATTTTAGCCTAGATTACAGCTCTGCACACTTCGTGCATTCTCTTAATTACCAATAATACCAATTTCTTGAGGTATCCAGGTATGCTTTTTGAACAGTTTTCCCATGTATGCTTGGCACTTGTTGGCTGCTTTGCCTACACTATCCAGTCCAACTGACACATAAACCTTAATTTTTTAAGAAATTAATATTTTGGCACAATTTATTTTTGTCTACAAAACTTATGCCAAGCATTTGAGCCTAAAATATACAGTAGATTAAAAGATTTTTAAGATTAGAAACATTTTAGTCAAGTTTTTCAAAACTTTTGACTGGTAGTGTACCTTGGATGAATATTCCAGAGGAAAACATGGCAGAAATGTATACTGGGTGCCAGAGATAACACAGGAATGAATCCTGGGAGGGAGAACTCTCCCACTCCTGAACTCTCTAGAGAGGGATTAGGAGATAAGATGAAAGCTGCTCTGTTTTAGTTTTTCGGTGCTGTCTCTAAAGGTGATTGCTCTAGCAGTGCAGTCTGACCCTATTCGGCCCCTCAGAAACAGTAAGTCTGTTCAGTCTCAGGGCACACAATAAAATCTCAAGCTGGTTCACTGAATGCAAATACTATCACTGGGTCTGCAGAGGTATTGTGAGGACCCACTTTAAAGACCAGCTGTGGGATAAACACTTCCGAATGCCAAGGGCTATTCACAAAGAATTGTATGCCAAGATCGGACCTTTCATTTGATCCAGTCATATCAAGCTATCGCACACTCCTAACACATGCACAAATGGTCAAAACATGTCATCGTTTTGCGAATAAACTGTTCAACTTAATGCGCATTTTAACTCATGTGAAACTCTAGAAAATCCACCTCCTCCTAGCGCATAAAATGTATGCAAATTTTGAGAGTTTATTTGCATATCAAATATTTCCTTTCAGGATTTCTTATGTGCAATTTGAAAATTTGCATACATTTTTTGGATGGAAACCCAGCTTGTGTAATACTTTGTTTGGAAAATATATAAAAAAAAAAGCATTGTTGTTACATATTGTTTTTTTTTCTAAGAAGGAACTAAATGCATTTTGACAGGAAAAGTATATGTAGAATCAAATTTAAGTACTTATAAAATCTGTGATTAATCGCGATTAACTATGAAAAATCATGTGATTAATCATGATGAAATATTTTAATCGACTTTGGCAACTTGTTTTTTTCTTGTGTTAAGCATTAATCTAATACAGTTTTTTGAGGTTTAAGCTTACAATTTTTCTGCACTGAGATCTGCGCATTCCACCCCCCCCCCCCCCCCCAAAAACGAACCACCTCCATTTTTTTCCACCAGTTGTCGAAGTATCTTCAACAGAACAGCTTGTATGACTTCGCACAGCATGCAGGTGGCTTAAAATTACATCCCACCCCTCTGATGCAGTTTGTGCAGTACATGAGTAGGTGTGCGACACCTGCATCACAGATGTCACTTCTATTCCAATGGGAAAGACTCGCTTGTTTGCGCTTTCAGCAGTTTTGCTTTTCTAAATTCTCCCAATAGTAATTCAACACATGTCCTTGTGACTTGGAAATGGACTTGCAGGTCCTTTCCCTGCATGTCTCCTCATCAATCACCTCGCATTTATACTCTGGTGTCTGCTCATGCAAATACAGCATCGCGCTTGTATCCGCACCTCTCTCACCCGCACATGTCTCAGATGAATTATGCATACGATGGATGCCTTCGCACTGATTACCAGCAACTTTGAACTGTGCCCACTGACTTTGCATTTGTCCATTAAACTTGCTGAGTTCTACATCACTTTAGACAATACCTTTTGTACAGGGATTGAATATGTTAATCCATGTTATTCACTTCTGCTCACTTTCATTTGCATGAAAAGTTTTGGTAATCAGTCCCAAACTTCTCCCTATGACATTAGATTCAGTTATTGTGTGTTTGCTTGGCAGATCTGGTTGAGGCAAAGTTGGTGGGTATCTTGGATATTCTGGATGAGGAGAACCGTCTTCCCCAGCCCAGTGATCAGCACTTTGCAGAGGCGGTTCACAGCAAGCACAAAGATCATTTCCGTCTCAGTGTAAGCTGTGATTTGATTCTCTCTAACAGTCATGTCTGTATATAATATAAGAAAGCTTAAAGGAGTAGTTCATGCAACAATGAATATAGTTTTTTTTAACTCAAAAAATATAATTGAGGAAATATAAAGAGAGGACATAACAGGATAAATACATAAGAAATGTGCAACATATATAACATATAATACAGTGTGTGAAACAATGAAAATTCTGTCATCATTTCATCAGGTCATTCCAAACCCGTAAGACTTTTCTTTTTTTGTTGTTACACAAAAGGAGATGTTTTAATTCTGTGGTCTGCTTATCAAAAGAAGTATCATTAAAGGGGTAGTTCACCCAAAAATTTAAATTCCCTCATCATTTTCTCATCCTTATGCTATCCCAGATGTTTATGACTTTCTTTTTTCTGCAGAACGAAAACAAAGATTTTTAGAAGAATATTTCAGCTCTGTATGTCCATACAATGCAAGTGAATGGTGGCCAGAACTTTCTAAGGTCCAAAAAGAGACATAAAGACAGCGTTAAAGTATTCCAAATGACTCCAGTGGTTAAATCCATATCTTCTGAAGCGATATAATAGGTGTGTGAGAAACAGATCAATATTTAAGTCCCTTTTTACTATAAATTCTCCTCCCTGCCCATTAGGTGGTGATATGCACAAAGAATGCGAAAACAGAAACGAAGAAGAATGTGAAAGTAAAAGTTGAGATTTATAGTAAAAAAAGACTTAAATATTGATCTGTTTCTCACCACACCTAGTAAATTATGACAGATTGTTCATTTTTAATTAACTACCCCTTTAAGCCACATAATAGTTGTAAAACAAGTGAATATCAGGAAAAAATGTCCTGGTCATATTTCAACCCCAGAACTAAGAAATTATATTTTGCATTAAGAAAATTTAGAGCCTGTTTTTGTACTATTGATATTTCACATTTTCCTACCAAATTTGCATTACTGTAATTCCAAAAAAGTCGTGAAAATCATCCTGTCCTGACACATGGAGTTTATATTTTATTTGATTAAAAACAGCATAAAGTAAACATGACCCATTGTATACTGTACTTACAAATGTACTTTACAATTTAAATAATCTTTTTTATTATATATATATATATTTTTATATTACAGATGGCAATTGTGAATTGGGTTCATAATTGTAATGAGAATAATGTCACAATGTAAAAAATCTTAACGGTGCTAAACAAAGGCTTCATTTTCTTTATGCAAAGTATTATGTCTCACTTTTACCTCTGATTTTGAGCTGAAATATGACCCAAATGTTTCCTTACAGTTTTTGTGAGAGTCACGCTGACATTCTAACAATGTCAAGATCCAGATACAGTATGATAGCAATCCTAAAACTACATCTGTAAGATGGTTTTTGTGGGATGTTTAATTTTCTGTGGGCTGTTTTTTCAGGTGCCCAGGAAATCCAAGCTTACAATCCATAGAAATTTGAGAGATGACGAAGGTTTCATCATAAGACATTTTGCTGGTGCTGTGTGCTATGAGACTGTAAGGACCCCATTTACTTACTTTATTCATAATAATTTTATGAATGGAAACTATCTTATTGTTTTAATTCTATAATATGAAAGTCATTAACATGGCTTAATTATTTTCTGCCACACTGAAGATTGGTGCCTTGGGGGAATCCCTTTGGCAAAGTTGTTGGTTTTTCCGAGTAGTGTTTGTGTATGTGTGAGGCTGACTTTGTGTTTATTTCTGTGCCCTGTGGGGTGTGTGTGTGTGAGCAGACCCAGTTTGTGGAGAAGAATAATGATGCCCTCCACATGTCCTTGGAGAGCCTGGTGTGTGAGTCGAAGGACAAGTTTATCCGGGATCTCTTTGAGAACAACTCCAATTTCAAGGACTCCAAGCAGAAGGCTGGCAAACTCAGCTTTATCAGTGTGGGAAACAAATTCAAGGTGAACCTATCCTTTGTCTTAGATATACTCTCCTAATGGCCAGAAAACACACTTTGTGAAAAGAGTTAACAATCTTACAGCTGAAAACATCTTTTTTTTAAGCATTCATGGCTTTAGAATATTGAATATAGACTTTCCTCAGATTAGGAGTTCCTCTAAGGTGTATCTTTGGTCCTTTGTAGATTTTGTTTTGTGGGACTAGGTATTCATTTAGTTTTTTTTAATTATTTTTTTTACGTTTTTTTTTTCTTAGTTCATGTAGATTTTAAAAGCTTTGAGAGATGTCTGACCTCTTGCCTGGTGACCAAATACCTTCTAACTGTTTTGCCCTCTCTCCATCCTCCTCTCTTAGACTTCCTCCTGTTTCTTCAACCTTTCTCTGAGAAAAGCAGTAATGTTTGGGGGCTGAAATAATTGTAGAATACCAGAAACAATGGAAAAAAAGTGAAAAAACTGAAGCTTTTGTAGGGTAAGCCTGGCTGAAATATTCAGTGCCGGCACCACAGGGTCACTTACAATGTGTCGACCTTTCACCTCATAAATAAATACAGATTCTAGTGTGTTCCCTCCCTTCTCCTCTGATCTCCTTCACCCACCTGGTCCATTGCTATGTCTTTGTGTGAAAGTGGCTGTCTTTGAGACTACATTGCTAAAGAAATCATACTATAAAAAAGTCATACTGTTATAGAGCCTTCTTTATAAACATAACCCATTTCATTTAAATTGATTGCTTTAAAGGGGTCATATAAAGACAAATCCAGTTTTCTCCTTTTTCTAATAAAACAGTTCAAGAGGCTATAATATTAAAACATACTGTAACTTTCAAAGCACAAAACTACTCCCCAATCCAAAAAAGACAATTTATTGAAACTAAGCTTAAAAAAATGGCCTGTTCTGAACATCCTTAAGTTTTGGAGGTAATAAGGAGAAAGTAGGCAGTTTTTGAAGTATGGGGCAGTGCAAACTAGGGATTGGCATTTCGATTAATTTTGTAGTTGAGTACTCTAACTTACTTGTAATTTAGAATTTAAGTTCAACCTTCAGCTGTATCATATTAAGTGATACAATCACAAATTAATTGATTCGATTATGTGTACATTTTTAGGACAACTAACGGCAATGTTTAGGTGAGAACATTGTTTCCTTATGGCAGGAAAGGCACAAAGGGAAATCTAATTAAAATATTCGAGTAGTGTTTTTACAAACCGAATATTTAAAGCTGAACAAGTACCCGATTAATCGATTACTGCATGTCTACATCCATAGTGCAAACTATATTTGACCTGACTGCAAACCCACAGCCCGCGAGTAAGCTCAGAAAAGTGCTGTTGCTCATTTTACATGCGAAGAGGGTATATTAGAATAGAATTGTCCCTTTAATTCTAAGTGTGATCGAGAGGGTAGAAAATGGTCATGCCAAAAACCATGACTGCACAAAAATCTGACTGAGATATGATCCCTTTAATAACCACAACATATTAAGTGTGTTGAAGATAGCAAGATGCTTAGACCTGCATATTTGAACCAATCACTGGCACAATGCATGTCTGTACTGTATATGTCACAAGGTCTGATACCGTTTGCATGGCAGCACAACTGTACAGCTTTGTTTATAGACTTACTTTTAGCAAGAACAGATGCTCTGAACTGAAATTCATGAGACCCACTCTAACGTTTGTCTTCTGATTAACTCTCACAGACCCAGCTGAACCTTCTACTTGAAAAACTTCGCAGTACGGTGAGTAATGTTTTATTTATTTTACAAATGGTGCCCACAGATATTGGTTATCTAAATCCTAAAGCAAAACATTATGACACAATTTTTAACCATAATCAGACAACACTCATTTATCACTATGCGTTTATCTGTTAAAATGTAATAAACTGGCATATATATATATGTTTTATAAAGGGCTCTAGTTTCATCCGCTGTGTAAAGCCCAATCTAAAGATGGTCAGCCACCAGTTTGAAGGAGCCCAGATTCTGTCTCAGCTGCAGTGCTCTGGTATGTAGGTTGTTCCCAACTGCTCACGCTGCACTGCAGGTAATGCTTCAAATGTTTCAATTTAAGAAAACCCATTACAAATACACACTGCTCATCAGTCGCAAGTTCTCTTTTAAACAAATACCCAAATTGCCTATGGAGCGGCCATTTTAAATGTGAGCTCCACTGATTTTTCATTATCTTTTTGAGGTGACGTTACCACATGAGTGTTTTAGAGGTTGAGGTGATTGCGTTTTATAGGCTATTTGCAAAGTTTTAGAAATAAACTTTCTGGTGGTACAATGAGTAGGCAAAAGACAAGTATAGATCATAATTTGAGTTGCACTATCATGTCAGCTAATCATCTACTAAATTAGTTGTTGCTTTGGGCCTGTGTTGACTAGTTGTAATTCACTTGATATCAGTTCAATGTAGGGCTGTGAATCGATTTTTTTTTTTTTTTAACTAATTAATTGCACAGTTTTCTGTGATTAATCGCAATTAATCATGGCACATGGTACATTAAACAACCTTAAAATCTAATCATAAATACAGTATATTTACTTTATACTTTGTCTCAAAGAACTTGCAAGAAATTGGTAAGTCATCATTTATTTTAAATATTTAAATATAAACATGTTAAAATGTTCAGTGTTCAGTTGCGGAAAGAGTTAATAAATATTTTTTTATATGTACAGTATACATGCCATAAAATCAGTGGACATGCTGTAATTAAAATTGGGTAAAATCTTCTACTGTTTTCCAGTGGACTTTTTAATAATATCAAATGGGAAGATTCAATATATTATTAGCTTTATTGGCAAGGTAAAAGTATGTGTACATTGCCAGTGCATTGTAAGACACTATATATACAGATATAAAACATTGAGTGCTGAAGTGTAATTTGCTGAAGTTTAAAATCTCAACACTATTATTTTCTCTGGCTGCCAATCAGTCTCTATTGCACACAGGCTGGGTCTCTCTCTTTCGGGCGATGTGAAGAGATATGGCAGCTTGCCCGCTTGTCCTTGAAAGGACAGACCTTGTCACACAATTCTTCAAACATAGCCCTTAGCATTCGGAAGTGTTTAACCCACAGCTGGTCATTAAAGTGGGTCCTCACAATCCGCCAGAACAGTTTTGAGCATGGCCACTTCTAGGTATCGGTAGTCTGGCGGCGTGTGGGCAAAGCAGCCATTTCAGCCCTCATTATATCAGATATTACACTTATTCTGCAGCGTCTCCTGGCAGCATTTAATTAACCTGGCAGCATTTAATTAAACTAGGTACAATTGCTCCAATCCTGCAAATAAAACTCTACCCGAAGCAAGGAGATCATTCAGCTGCTCCCTCAAGATATACGCATGACAAAGTGGATGGAAACGCACAACAATTAGTATTTCCTTTAGTCGTAAAAAATGCTGAACATTTCGATGGAAACCCAACTAATGGCACGTATAATGTTCAGGCACAGGTTGAAAACACATTACAAAGAAAAAGATGTTGGTTCTTGCCTTTACCTTCATGCCTCAGCTGCAGACTTTAATATACTGTATATGCTTTTGCTGTTGCTGTATTGTCACTGGATGCGTTATCTGTCCTTCTCTTCTCCTCTCAGGCATGGTATCAGTGCTGGACCTGATGCAGGGCGGCTTCCCTTCCCGAGCTCCATTCCACGAGCTCTACAACATGTACAAGCAATACATGCCCAGCAAACTCACAAGACTTGATCCTCGACTCTTCTGCAAAGTAAACTGCTTAGATTTTTTGTAATCTTATATTAATATTAGTTTCATTGCTTTAATGTTTTTATTATTAATGGTGCTTGCTAAGGGCTACTTAATGTTAGGGATTTCAACACAATTCCCTAAAAAAGTGTTTAACTTCAATTTATAATTCAGTCCCGCACCATTTTTGCCACTGAAATGAATGCTACCTCAAATCAAGCTGCTTTTTTGAGGAGAAGTGTGCTATCGGACTTATGATTTTCACTTTGTGGACAGTATAAAAAGCAATAAAAATCTAATATACTTGAGCTGGCTCTACACTAGCTGATTTTTCCAATGATTTTCAGGTGTTAGCTCCATTACATGGGGCAGTGGTGGCTCAGCGGTTAAGGCTCTTGGTTAAGGCTCTGGGTTACTGGGCTCAGCGGTTAAGGCTCTGGGTTACTGATCAGAAGGTTGGGGGTTCAAGCCCCAGCACTGCCAAGATGCCACTGTTGGGCCCTTGAGCAAGGCCCTTGACCCTATCTGCTCCAGGGGCGCCCAAACTCTGATTAAAATCCATTGTGATTCAGTCATTCTGCAGAAATAATGCAAAAGCAACTAATGACGAATGAAAATAACCTTGATGGACATTTTACAGTTTTGGTGCATTTTAAAATATAACCTTGTGAAATTGAACCATGAAGAATATGCAACACTGTAACTATTTTTGCCCCTGTTTCAGAACAATCAAGCAGGCTACAGTTCTGAAAAAAACCCAAATCACTCTATTACAATCACAATTTTACTCATGTTGTTATTTTGTGAGAGATAGATAGTTGCAGTGAGTCATTATGTGTGTCAGCCCTCCACCATTTTTAATTGGCAAGTGTGTCATACCTCTGACTGAAGAGAGCGTGATCTCAGCAAAACAGTCTGCATGTGTTACACCCTTGGCCCAAAACGCGTTGCTTTGAGTCTGCTAGTGTAGATCCAGCTTTACATAGTAGGAGGAACCCAAGCCATATCTTGGAACCAGAATATCATGGAGTCTTGGGGGTGGGATATTTTGACTCAGTTGCCTAGCAATCATGAAGAACACGCTAGCATCACACAGAAACATGCTAAACGCCACCTTAGAAACAGCATAGGAATACCCTGGCAACAACCCACAACACCCTAACATCATGGTGGTGAGTTTTGCACAGGCAGGCACCACTCACATTTTTACTGTGAAAATCTAGTGAAATGGATGTTCTTATCTACATAATTACAATAATGTAAGTATGATAGACCGTGGCTAGCTGAATTATTTTTAGAAAAGATTATGTGACCCTTCATATTATTTTGCAAAAGCATGCACTGAGTAATCCCTCATTAATTTGCATGACAAATGATAGTGCTTTATCGTTAGTACTTACAGATGCATTTGGAAGCCAGATTGCTTTTTAATCATACGTTGGTGGTTAAATATAAAGTATTTACTTCATCACAAAAATGTTCACATAGATTCCACAGTAATATATGAGAGGGTTGCAATTATTTATACTTCATCATTTTAATGATTACATCATGCCTGGAATACACAAAGCCTCAAGTATAATAATTTAATAGGATCTGTGCCTTTGTCTGAATGTATACTCTCCTTCACTAGGCTCTGTTTAAAGCACTGGGCCTAAACGAGAACGATTACAAGTTTGGATTGACCCGGGTTTTCTTCCGCCCTGGAAAGGTAATAATTTCTCATGAGGTTTAGAATAATAGAAAGCTGTTAAGACCGCAGTCCCGTTCCATTAAGCATTAGGACATATGGGAACTTCATAACTGAGAATCCAGATACATAAATCTCTATGTGTGTATATGTCTCAGTTTGCAGAGTTTGACCAGATCATGAAGTCTGATCCGGAGCACCTGGCTGAGCTTGTAAAACGGGTCAATAAGTGGCTGGTGTGTAGCCGCTGGAAGAAGATCCAGTGGTGCTCGCTGTCAGTCATTAAATGTACGTCACCCTTGATAACCTCAGGAAAACTGGCCATAGTAAAGCAATTAGAGGGATTCCACACCCTGTAACACTTCTTATCCCTCCCATTCACTTAAATATTGTTATAGTTTGATGTTATTTTATGTGCAAGCATCTTTTTCCTGTCCATTTACTTTGCTTCAGTGAGAAACAAAATGAAGTACAGGGCTAGAGCCTGCATCAAAATTCAAAAGACAGTTCGCATGTGGCTGTGCAAAAGACGACACAAGCCTCGGTATGTACAAACACCAGCACACTCCTATTACTGAATGTCATTTCTCAAGTAATACAAACCCAGCATGAGGGGACATTTTTGGGGTCCATTTTCAAACACATATCAATGTGGTTCCAGTGTTGTGCACCATACAGAATTGAAATGAGGTAGCGGGTGCAGAATTTGAATTAAGTATGAATGTAAGGAAGTATAATTAAAATGGAAATAAGTTCTTAGAAATACTGTTTTTTTTTCTTCAGTATTTATTACCCAAAAAGATGTTATCATAAACACACTTTTATTATATAATAAAAGAAATGACATTTTATGGACTTTGCTGCTTATTGAATTTCTTTGAATGTAATTCAATAAATTCCTCTTCCTGCCATTCCACTTCAAATTCCAGTTCAGTATCTTGTGGGGTGTAACCAATAAAATTTAAACTCATAAATTGAATTGGAGCCGGTTCTTAAATTGCAAAAACTGTATTGCTTGCATCTAGTATTTGTGTTTTTGTAAAGCTGTTGGTGACTAATCTGAATTCTGCATTCATACGGCAGCATTGATGGCCTGGTGAAGGTGAAAAATTTGAGGAATAGGATGGAGAAGTTCAACGAGGCTGTGAATGGACTCAAGGAGGGCAAACAGGAAATGAGCAAACAGGTCGAGGATCTGGCCACCTCCACCGACGGCCTCATGTCCAAGATCAAGGTGAGGCTTTCCACTGGAAAACATTTACTGTACATTTAAATGTATGCATTTGTCAGACGCTTTCATCCAAAGTGACTTACAGTGCATTTATCTTTTAAGCTTGGATCACTGGCTGGCCCACAGAGAAAAATATAATCTACATATTAATAACTACAGTTTTGATCAACAAAATATTTATAATTTTAAGGCTTAGAAGCTGTACTTTACAATGCATGTAGGCATTATGACCAAAACTATTGGTCACAATAGTGCCAAAAAAGTGCTTTGAAATTTGCAGACAAATCAGAAGTGTTCCGTTTTGATAATTTATTAATAATTCTGCACTGTACATATTATTGTAATCTGTAAAAGCATCAAGCTGATCAAGTAGCCATGTGTCATATGTCGTTGGAAAGGTCTTAAAGAGTAGAATATATGCAGCCAATTTGTTTTATTCTGACAAAAATATAGCGAGTAATAGCTAAGTACATGTCTTTAACATACAGTGCATTCAGAATATATTTAGACCCCTTCATTTGTTTCACATTTTGTTGTTATAGCCTTATGCTAAAATGCTTTATATTATTTTTTTTTCACATCAATCTACACTCCATACCCCATAATGACAAAGCAAAAACAGTTTTTTGATAACTTTGCAAATTTATTAAAAAGAAAAAACTGAAATATCACACTGACATAAGTATTCAGATCCTTAACTTAGTACTTAGTTGAAACACCTTTGGCAGCGATTACAGCCTCAAGTCTTTTTGGGTATGACGCGACAAGATTTGCACACCTGAATTTGGGGGTTTTCTGCCATTCTTCTCTGCAGATCCTCTCAAGCTCTGTCAGGTCGGATGGGGACCATAGGTGAACAGACATTTTCAGGTATCTCCAGAGATGTTAGATTAGGTTCAAGTCCGGGCTCTGGCTGGGCAACTCAAGGACATTCACAGAGTTGTCCCTAAGCCACCCTTGCATTGTCTTGGTTGTGTGCTTAGGTTCATTGTCCTGTTGGAAGGTGAACCTTCAGCCCAGTCTGAGGTCCTGAACCCTTTCCTTGAACCGTGACCAGTCCCCCAGTCCCTGCCACTGAAAAACACCCCCACAGCACGATGCTACCGCCACTATGCTTCACCGTTGGGATGGTATTGTGCAGGTGATGAGCGGTGCCTAGTTTCCTCCAGATGTGACGCTTGGAATTGAGGCCAAACAGTTCAATCTTCGTTTCATCAGACCAGAGAATTTTGTTTCTCACAGTCTGAGAGTCCTTTAGGTGCTTTTTTATGTGTCTTGCACTGAGGAGAGACTTCCGTCTGGACACTCTGCCATAAAGCCCAGATCGGTGGAGTGCTGCAGTGATGGTTGTCCTTCTGCAAGTTTCACCCATCTCCACACATGATCTCTGGAGCTCATCCAGAGTGACCATCGGGTTCTTGGTCACCTCTCTTACCAAGGCCCTTCTTCCCCGATTGCTCAGTTTGGCCGGACGGCTAGCTCTAGGAAGAGTCCTAGTTGTTCCAAACTTCTTATATTTAAGAATTATGGAGGCCACTGTGCTCTAGGGAACCTTCAGTGCAGCCAAACTTTTTTTGTTGCCATCCCCAGATCTGTGCCTCGACATAATCCTGTCTTAGTGCTACCACCGCTATGCTTCACCGTTGGGATGGTATTGCGCAGGTGATGAGCGGTGCCTAGTTTCCTGTAGACATGATACTTGGAATTGAGGCCAAACAGTTCAATCTTCGTTTCATCAGACCAGAGAATCTTGTTTCTCACAGTCTGAGAGTCCTTTAGGTGCTTTTTTTATGTGTCTTGCACTGAGGAGAGACTTCCGTCTGGACACTCTGCCATAAAGCCCAGATTGGTGGAGTGTTGCAGTGATGGTTGTCCTTCTGCAAGTTTCTCCCATCTTCAAACATGATCTCTGGAGCTCAACCAGAGTGACCATCGGGTTCTTGGTCACCTTTCTTACCAAGGCCCTTCTTCCCCGATTGCTCAGTTTGGCCGGACGGCTAGCTATAGGAAGAGTCCTAGTTGTTCCAAACTTCTTCCATTTAAGAATTATGGAGGCCACTGTGCTCTTGGGAACCTTTAATGCAGCCAAACTTTTTTTTGTTGCCTTCCCCAGATCTGTGCCATGACATAATCTTGTCTCTGAGCTCTGCAGGCAGTTCCTTTGACCTCATGGCTTGGTTTTTGGTCTGACATGCATTTAAAGGTGTGAGAGCTTATATAGACAGGTGTGTGCCTTTCCAAATCATGTTCAATCAGTTGGATTTGCCACAAGTGGACTCCAATCAAAGTGTAGAAATATCTCAAATATGATCCAGAGAAATGGGATGCACCTGAGCTAAATTTCAAGTGTCATAGCAAAGGGTCTGAATACTTATGTTAATGTGATATTTAGGGGTCTGAATACTTTCTGAATGCACTGTACATGTTACATGTAAATAGGTGTTACTTATAAGCCATGTTTTGCTTATAACTTCACAAAAAAATAAACAGAACATAAAATAAAACATAACATTATTAAGAGGAGGGGATTTCCGTTAAAACAAGCCCACACACACGTAATTGGATGAATAGATCATTAGATAATCCACACAAAGCACAATGTGCACACAGCACATAATGTGCTATCTGGCTAAAAACGCATTAGATTCCTGGAACAGATGACTTCATCGGAAATTATGTAGTACATTGTTTGCATCATGGAATGCTAAACCAATCGTATTAGGATTCAGATTGCTGCAAACAGGGGTGGAAGTCATCCATATATGGGCAGAGAGGATTGTTCACTCTAATTACATATGGCCACCAGGAGATGGCACCAAGTACATGACACAGACTCAGGGATGCCTCAAATGACACAGAATGGAACTGAATCAGATCTCGTTACTCATGCCTGCATGATTTAGAGAGACAGCATACCTTTAGTCATTGTTGTATTTGCATGTAAAATGTACAATTATAGTTTTATTTGCTTTTGGACACGGAGACATTTTTGGACACTAGGATAAATTATATCTGTAATGCTATAACTTTTGATTACTTTGTCGTATCAACACAAAATTACCTTCTTTACACCCTGAGTTATACAGTATAATGTCAAATCAGGAAAATAAGAAAAAAGTAAATTTTTGGCTCATGTTTTTGTGATTTTTCATCAGTTTCTTAGACTGAGAGTCTCATAATTTATCATAATCTATATCAAGTTTTCTTTAAAATGATACCAAAAAATTGGCCCTCATTATTTTTTTGTAGAGAAAATTGCATTCTGCATAATTTCTAACACTCAAAAAGCAGAGTAAATAAATACAAATTATGCAAATCGCAGTCTGACAATAAGATTTCTCTCTGTGCAGCTCATCGTTGACTTTCGTGTCACTCTCTGTCAAGTCGATGTTCAAGACTTTGCCGCATTAT
Source organism: Myxocyprinus asiaticus (assembly GCF_019703515.2). Taxonomy (NCBI): domain Eukaryota; kingdom Metazoa; phylum Chordata; class Actinopteri; order Cypriniformes; family Catostomidae; genus Myxocyprinus; species Myxocyprinus asiaticus. The sequence continues at coordinate 18,697,432 of NC_059360.1, forward strand.
GCCATTTCTAGTGTTGACATCTTTCCTTCCTTTTTCAGCTGTTACAAATTGAATCAGTATATGCATTGTTTTATTCTCTGCGTGGAACCCGACCTCATCTTTCAGGCTCAGAGTGCATTATTGACGTGGAGCTTGAGAGACGTTGCCCCCTCTCTGATAGATGGCTGGCACAGAGCTGATTCACCTGAACACTTCATTCCTGCCTCTAAATGAGATGTGCTCTCCACTTCAGTGCCTGTGATAGCCCTATTTGTTATTAGCATAGCACTTTTTGATTAGCATCTGGTTTTTGATTGGCAATGCCTCCTATTACTTTACCATCTGGACTGGAGATTACTCTGGCCTCCCTTGCTAATAATGCAGATTGTGTCAACGGCTGTCTTTCACTGTAGTAGCGCTAATTCATCTAGCACTAGGGGGTGAGATGGACCTTGTTATCGAGTCCTGACCCCCCCCCCCCGTGGTACAATGATCGTTCACAATGCTCGCACCCCTCTACGCTCCTCTGGTGCTCTGCCAGATGGTGCGAAATCCAAATCCAGGTTTAATGAATATCTGCAGGATATTAATACAACTGCGGTGTGTGCAGCCCAGCATCACCGCTGTCTCCGAGCTGATGAGTAAACAGTTACTGAGTTACTGCCTTTTTCTTTACTTTGAAATATGAATCCTGGTGATCCTGTTCAAATTTAAGAAATCAGGGGAGGTAAAACTTTTTAAAGCTGCAGTGGATAATTTTTGTTCCTCTAGTGGCACCAAACAGAATTGCAGAAAGAGTAAGTCAGTATGTTTACTTTAAAATATGTACTTTAAAAGTTCGATTTCAGTTGGACTAAAACAATCAGTACATTTACCTGCACTGTAAAAGTGATGAATGAAAATGTACTAGAGCTGTTAAAGTGAACTTTCATTTTCATCACGATTAACACATTTACCATTATAAAGCATAAACCAGGGCGGAACCTTTTAGATGTGTCAGCTGTGTCAGTCATCAAATGATGTGGAAAGGACCTCTTAACGCTATTTGTTTTTACAAAACATGCCCAGATGGGACTTGTGACAGAAATAAGTACTTTTTAATTCTGCCTTACAGAGGCTGCATTACCACAGAACACGTCAAATCTTAACTATCACAGAAATGCAGAACAAGACGTTGTCTGCAGCACTTTTCATGTGGAGTTCAATGTGGTGCTTGACACTGGCGTTGACGCCCTGACTCAAATCATGAATGCGGCTTGAACGATTGCTGTAGCTAAGTCTGCCAGCCGATTAATATTGTGGAGGATGAGAGTTTAATTTAATTAATCTGCGATTAATCGCGATTAACAATGAAAAATTATATGATTAATCTATTTTTGCAAAGTCGTACTAACAGACCTAGATAATGTGATTGTAGCTCGTCTTCGTCCAGCATGTATACATGTTAATCGGACTACAGTTGGCATTGGCGTTTTGTTTATAGTTTGAAAGACCGAGATGACGAGCGACACGTGTATTTAGCCTGTTAGTCAAATGCAACACGAACATGGGAGAGGTATATTATTCGATTTTGCATTGTGCAGTGTATACTTGGACAAACGGATTTAGACTATAGCTTAATTACACAAAAACCCGCTGTAGTTTGATTATAACTGCGAATGTATGGCTGAAAAATTTAGTTTTTTTAATGTCATGTAAATGCTTTAGTCCAACTGAAAATGGTTCGATTTTTGCAAAGTTAAACAAACAGACCTAGATAATGTGATAGTAGTTGGCTTTGTCCAGCACGTATACATGTTAATCAGACCACAGTTAGCCTTGGTGTTGTGCACAGGCTCTGAAAGATTCAACATTGTGCCATGTATACTTGGACAGACAGATGAAGATTGTAGGTTATCTATGCAAAAACCTGCTGTAGCTCAATTATAACTGCACACGTAACGGTACTGACTGTTCCTACCCTGTCTTTTATTGTTTAAACTCTGGACATTGGTTACGTCAGTGTTGTTATGTTAGGCTGCTCAAACAAACAGAGCAATATTTAAAGCGCCCCACAGCATTACAATCTTTGGGGAAATCAAACTATGAATGGCTTTGTTATCATTGTGTCTGCACATTAAACTGGGATTGAAGAAAGTATTTTAACCTTAAAGCAATAACACAAAGCACCTTTAAAATGCTCTGTAAAGTGCAAGCAATTGGCCATGCCGCTTATTGGACCCTTTTCACAGACTATGATGACGTGTTTCCACCATATTTAGCAGCGTAAATCTTGCATACTTTCTTATATTTGCAATGTTTTTATTATTCAGTGTAAATTTATAACATTATACTTTGTTTTTCTTATGTTGTACCCAGTGGTGCATGATGTTGATTTGCTATTGAACTTATGATGATGATCTTTTTTTTTTTTCTTTTTTTTTTCTTTTTTTTTTTTCTTTATTGAATGTTGTTATTGTTATGAGCTCTCCGGGAAAAATTCCAGACAACTGTGTCATTTGGCAATAAAGTATTGATTGATTGATTGATTAATTGATTGTAGTATATTAACCAGGAATTCGTTTTTTTTTTTTTAAACGGTTCACAATAGCTGCGATGATGTTTCTAATACAGCTATTGAGGGAGTGACAGAAAATGTGGTTTCTTTCTCTCTTCTGACTGCTGTAATCCACCACTCGCTATTTTTTTCTTCTTTTGGAAAGCTGTGATAGCGTAGTAGTGGATTTTTTCTTTTTCTTATAAAAAAAAATTATATTTGCTGTGGTCTCCCATTCACCGCTATACAAGTTTACCTTGATATCGTTTTACTTTCGCATTCCAAACCGGAAATTTGAAAAGGGGCCATTAAAGCCATGAAGGGGACAAATCATGGAAAAGTTTTCCAAATAATTCCACACATATTTTGATAGGTGTCATTGTTTACAGTACTTGTTTCACTTGCAAAGAAGTTATCAAGTCATACCAGAGGTACTTTACATATTAGAAGTCTTAAAGGTACAGTAACAAAAACAGGCTATTTAATTATAAGGTTAAGGAAGAGGATGGAAATGGTCTTGATAAACTAAATGTATCGGTATTGGTATATCAAAAATTTTGTCCTTTTTTTTTTTTTTTTTTTTAAATAGCCTTTAGTTGGTCACTACTATGAACCATTATTTGCTAGTTGCAGTTGCTAGTCAGAAGCAGGTGGTATTGAGGGAGGGACATTCTTATTTTAGAAAATATTTTATTGGATAATAGTGTGGTTATGCCCATGAATGCATAATGAGTCATCAATAATTTTGAGAAATCTGTATATCTGCTAAAAGTTGGTTGAACTTTTAGGAGTGCACTAGGAGTAAAGTTTATCTCGCAGCCTAAAGTCCACATAACTCAAATTTTAATTTTGTGGAGTTTTTGTTTTCATCCTGTCTTACTTTCTGTCTTCATCCTTTAGTCCACGGTGATGAGCCGCAAGGAGATCGATCAGGAATACGAGGGCCTGGTGAAACGCTCAGAGCAGCTCCTCTCCTCCATGCAGAAGAAGAAACAGGAGCAGGAGGAGACGGAGAGACTCAAGCACATCCAGGAGGACATGGAGAAGGAGAGGAAGAGACACGAGGAAGAAGAGCAGTTGCGCAAACAGGAGGAAGAGGACCGCCGCATGTGAGTCACGTCACAAGTTTGGAATAAAATAAACCGTACATTAGGTCAGCGTCCCAGTTCATTTGAAAGAAGAACAGGAGCTGATAAGAAGGGCGTGGGAGGGGATTGGCAGAGAGATTCATACATCACTGGAGGGTTCGGCTTGACCTGCTCTCTCTTATGTATTCTCCAGAGCTTGCTGTCTTGGAGAGCATCTGTCATCATTTCACCAATCAGGCCATGATGATATGTCTATATTTTTGTCAAATATTATATAATTTCACACAAGCAAACACAACAACAGCAACATTTCATTTATTGCACTGCTTGTTTTATATTTGGCGCATCCCAGTTCACTAGTTCACAAATGTGTCAATGTACACATAAAGTCACACTTCAATGTGTATGATTTTCATTGCATTAGATAAAATATCAAACCAATAGGAATTTGCAAACAAATGAAGCTAGACATTTATTAGCCTTTTTTTTTTTGCAATTTCTTACAACCAACTAGTTAATTACATTACCTATGGATATGTTCTAATAACTTTAACAACCAGAAATATATATATATCTGTTATATAATTTAAAACTTAGAAAATTATTTTTGTTAAAAGTTTTGCTTGAAAAGTGTTATTTATGATAAATGCCACTTAGTTTGATATTTTGTGATATAATGCAATGAAATTCATTTTTAAGTGTGGCTTTAGTGTCCAAATAGTGTTTGGGGCCATTGTATATAAATATATTCGTCCTTTTGATATGAAAATTCTACCTTCAGTGTCAACAATGCTAAGAGTGCACTATTCAGTTTTCAGCAGCTATTGAAGGGTCTTGTGTGATCTATAAAGACTAGATGCAGTCCATGTTTCTCTTTGTGCCAGTTGTGAAAACACCTGTGGGTATGTTTTCACAAAAGTTCTTGTGAGTCATTGATCAGGAGGAATAATTCCCTGCAGGCCCGAGTAACTCATTAACAGTCCTCCCTCGCTCTCTCCCATCAGGAAAGCTGAGATGGAGCAGAAGAGGAAACAAGAGGAGGAGGAGAGAAAGAAAAGAGAAGAGGAAGAGCGAGTCATGCAGGTGTGTACGTGTATACACGCTCCCTCCTGAGTATTGATTCCTTTTCTCCGCTGACTCCTTCAGCAAACCAAATGCCCACTCCGTCTCACACTGGTGAGCTCAGAACTGGCCGAGACTGGTTGTTCTGCAGGCATAATCATGCACAGTATTGAGCTGCCACAGTGGCCTGTGGGTTTATTCATAAATCCTTGCTTACCTCCGGAGGTTGGATTATGCTGTGCCTGCTGAGTGAAAGTCCTGTGTCCCCATCTCTCCTAGTGGTGACTTTGTGTTCGAGGGCCTGGCAGACTTTCCCTGTGCTGTTCTCTCTATGTGCATTGCCCTGCAGAGATGCTTTGTATCCGTGCTACCTGAAAGCTGTTGCACGATCTTGCTTTTTTTTAAGGCTAAGTCCTCCTGTGCCTTTGTCTATTAAAACTGTATTCTGTTTTGTGCTGTTTTTTCTCTCTTCTCTTCTCTTCTCTTCTCTTTTTCTTCTCTGTTTTTTCTTTTGAACTATTATGTTCTTTTCAGTGTTGTTTTGTCCATTCTATTCTAAGCTGTTTTTTTTTCTCTCATTTTGTTCTGTTCTGAGCTGTTTTTTTCCATTCAGTTCTATTGTTGCATTCTGTTTTGTGTTGATTTCTATTCTGTGCTGTTTTTTCCATTCTATTCTGTTTTATTCTGTTCTGTGCTGTTTTTTCTGCTCAGTTCTCTTCTCTTCTGTTCTGTTTTTTTTTCTTTTGAATTGTATTCTATTCTGTTTTCTTTTTCTCTATTCTATTGTATTTGGTGCTGTCAGTCGATTAATTTTTTTAATCGTGATTAACCGCATACTTTTTTGTAGTTAATCATGATTAATCACATATTTTGAAAGTGCTGAAATGTTACACTCTATTGAATTCTTTCCCTGTCAAAATGCATTTATTTCCATCTTAAGAAAGAAAACCAAAAATATGTAACAATATAATGCTTTATTAACTTTTTCCAAATGAAGCCTTCCATAGAATAAAGATAGAAATGCACTAAAATAGCACCAATTCAAGTAACATTAAACATTTGCCAAAGTCTAATTGGGAGGCTGACTAATTGAAAGAACTAATCCCCATATAGGTTGCATATTCATTGCAGTGGGCACTGAATCTCTTAAACTCTCATCCTCCACAATATTAATCTGCTGGTAGACTGTGGCTATCTGCTTTGCGACAGCAGTCGTGAAGCTGCTTTTATGATTCGCGTCAGGGCATCAATGCCAGTGCCAATTTGGTGATAAAACTTGCCGTACTTCTGTGGTAATTAAAATGTTCCTTAGCATAGGCTGAAAAATACTTTATTTTCTCATCTGGGCTTGTTTTCAAATAGCGTTAAGAGGTCCTTTCTCCTTCATTTTATCACTGACATGGAAGAGCTGTTGTATGTGTGTGTTGTGAAGTGTGTGTCAGTGTAATGACTCCGGGCAGACACATTACAAAGGTTCCGGCCTTCAAACTAGGGTATATGCTCGTTTATGCTGTATTAACTGTAAATACGTTAATCACGATTAAGAAAAATTTACTTGTTAAACTTTTTTAATTAATCGCATGCGTTAACGCGTTAATCCTGTCAGCTCTTATTCTATTATATTCTTTTCTGTTCTGTCCCCCCCCCCCATTCAATTCAGTTCTGTTGTATTATGTTCTGTGCTGGGTTTTTTTCCCATTCTATTCTATTATTTTCTGTTCTGATCTGTTCTGTTTTTCCTGTTCAATTCTGTTCTGTGCTATTTTGTCCATTTGATTCTGTACTGTTCTGTTCTTTTCTGTTCCATTCTGTTCTACTTCATTGTTACATTCATTTCATTTCTACAATATGCACTACCAGTCAAAATTTGGGACACACGAGTGACTCCAGCCAGGTCTCCTAAGCAACCAAATTGGTCCAGTTGCTAGGAAGGGTGGAGTCACATGGGGTAACCTCCTCGTGGTCACTATAATGTGGTTCGTTCTTGGTGGGGAGCATTGTGAGTTGTGTGTGGATGCCACGGTGGATGCCGTGAAGCCTCCACATGCGCTATGTCTCCGTGGTAATGCGCTCAACAAGCCACATGATAAGATGCGCAGGTTGATGGTCTCAGACGTGGAGGCAACTGAGATTCGTCCTCCACCACCCAGATTGAGGGGAGTCACTATGCCACCATGAGGATTTAGAGCACATTGGGAATTGGGCATTTCAAATTGGGGAGAAAATCAAAAAAAAAAGTTGGGACACACTTGACTGAGTGTATTTCTTATAAAGGGTGGCTACTTTGAAGAAGCCAAAATATAAATTTTTGGTCACTGCATAATTCCCATACCTCAATTTTTTTATTTCGTAGTTTGGATGACTTTATTATTATTGTAATATGTGGAAACGAATAGGTGTCCAAATTTGGGTCTGGACGTGTATATAATATTGGGAAATTTATATATAAAACTGACAATATTTATTCTCTTACATTGGCTTAAAAAATATATTGTTATCTGCAAAGTATCGTTTCTTGGAGTCCTTGAATAAATTGAAGACTTTTGCTTAAGAAAACATTTACAATTCACTCAAAGACTGCTGTCATGCCATTTATAAAATCTTTATTGTAGTTATTTTCAGCCATAATATATCACTCTGTTTTCTCTTCTGTCTTTGTATATACATTATACTGTATATGAGTATTCAACCACAGCTGCCTTGCTTTTTTCCTCCTAAGGGGACAGTGCCCTGCACCATTTTTTTTCTGTCCACGGTTTTCTCTGATGAAAATATTTCATCCAAGCATCTCTCTTCAATCACAATTCTTTTTTTTTTTTTTACCCGGGCTTTTGGACCATGCTGCTGGACTCTGTCCCAGACTGTCCTTACATTTCTAAGACCACACTGTGGTTCATTTCATTGTTTTTCTTATTTTTGTCCTTAAACACAGTCTAGACAGAGAATCCTGGGCCGGCTGGCTGCGGTAAAACCTCGATTATATGCCTAATCAGACCTTAGCACACAGCAGGAGCATAATGGCTTAATATCCTTTGAGTGGCCCGCGCTTCTGGTGTCTGCTGTAGATGAGTTACAGTGAGTCTGGAGCATGGCTCCTCTCTAATCTCTCTCCCTTCAGAGGTACCAGACGCTACTGGATGGAGAGATTGAGGAAATTCTTTAGCCTGCATTAAGCAGTCACGTGTTGATCATGCGGGGAAACAACCACTGAGGCGTACTGCTTCCACATCCCTGCTAAAAAGACTGAGTATGAATTTCCATGCTGGGCCAGGCTGATTTATGCCATTTAGTAATGGTTTGGTGCTGTTCATTTTGGTGGACCAGCATACTGTAGACCTACCCTGCAGTGCAAATGCAAAATGCAGTAACTACACATTTTGTCACAAATTGAGTTATGATCAAAATCGGGTCTCTTAGACTATGACCTGTCCCGTGACAGGTCGGTTTGGCTCAATTAGGCTCATATTCAGAGAAAAAGTGCGCAAACCAAGTTTTGCATGGGGCCACCAGCATCCAAAACACAACATACTGTATATTGGTGACCAGCTATGCTGCTGTTTTTTTCAGCAGGAATGATATTGACATCATTCTGATTCTACAACGGCCCACCACAGTTCAGCCCACTAAGCTCAAAGATGTGCCCATTACTGTCATTGCCCCTTCCGGCACACATTTGTATGCTAGTGTCTCTGTGTGTTGCCATCCTCTTGGAACCAAATGAAGGCACAGGTGTTGCAAACAGTGGAATTTTCCAATTTATGTGTGTGTGTTATTGATTTGTGGGAATGTATGTTTTGTCCAGACGGAACTGGAGATGCAGCTGGCATTGGAGCGAGAGGAAGAGACTCAGAGGCAGGCCGTGTTGGAACAGGAGAGGAGGGACAGAGAGTTGGCCATGAGAATCGCTCAGAGCGAGGCAGAACTCATCCAGGATGAAGCCCAAATGGACCCCAGCCTGCGCAGGTACACACACACAAATACACACACATAAGGTCCAAACGTAACATTCGTCAAGCGCTAGAAGCAAGTAAAAATGGCTCTGTCGAGTAAATTAAATGGCCCGTAATATTTTTAGCAACATTGCTGCAACATAAATTATGGTTTAAGTTGAATTGTAAGAATGATAGTCTGACCTTCTCTGATGCAAGTGATATGAGCGAATCAAGTCAAAGATTACAAATGTCTAAAGAAAACATCTGTCATGACCTACAGGTTTTCTAATAACTTTTATGTCAGTGGGAAATTTACCATGATTTATGCAGTTTATCTAGGATGCCTAAAGGTTTTTTTTTTTTTACACATATGTGGATATTCCTCTCATTAAGCCAAACAAAAATATGAAAACAAAAAGACAATGAGCCTCATTCACTTACCGTACGTATGCACATATTTGTGCGTGAAATCTGTGTACAAACGTTGTCATGAACAAATAATGATTTGTAAGTAAGTTGCCACTAAAATGTTTTACAAATGCTCTAATTAAAATGCTTTTGGATCTGCTTGGATGCAGCTGGTGGAATGTTCCTAAACAGCCTGGAAAAGTTTTGTCAGATGGCTTTAGTATGTTTAGTACTGCACAACATTGCAATGGCATGGAAAATTTCTTTACCTTGAAGTGTGGAATTCATGACACAGTACTGACAGTGATTCTAAGCAATTTGGAGCACACACACAGTCTGAAGCTGTGGACAATGAGGCACAAATAAATGGTCCGGAACAAGCAACGCTCCAAACACACCTTCAGTTCATCCAACATCTACAGTGGCACATATTATAAAATCATTCTAAATTGTAATGCTGTACTGCACTATTATAGTGTGATATTTTGTAACCTTTTGCTTCAGCAGCATCTTTCTCTTCACATTTACAACTGTACAGTTGCGGTGGCGCTGAAAGCCCTTATATGGAGACATTTGGGCGTGTTTTGTGCAAATGACTAACTTTGTGCACACGCTCCTCCATTTAGAATAATCCAGATTCATTAACATTAGAAAGAAGGTAAGAACAAATTCATGTGCGTATGCACCTGTTGTGAATCAGGCGGAAGTTTTTAGTGAAAATTTTTCCTGTGCTTAAGTATGCAAAAGCCATACAATTGTAAGTGAATGGGGCTCATTGTGTCTTAACGTTTTTGTGACTAATACAATACTTGGAGACGGAGACTGTCTTATGTCATATATAATGTATCGAGTGGCTATTACCTGCGCTGTTATGCAAATATGCAAGGAAAAAACAAACATATAAATATAACTGCCATATAATATCGAAGTGTACTTTTTAATTTAAAAAATGTTCATGGCCGGTATGAAATAATTATGTCTGGTAAATGTTCTCAAGTTAAATTTGGGCCCTGCACATACACACAATAATAAAAAATGAAGGCAAACAGCGTCACCAGGTGAAGTCAAACAAAAGGAGACTCCATGCAGGTTTGTGACCTGGTCACCATTCATAAAAAGCCCATAAATCACAGATATTTTTATGTAGATTTCCATCTGAAAAGAGCTTTTATTATCCCGGGGCGGCTGTAGAACAACTAACAAAGAACAAGGTTTAGCTAGACAGGAAACTCCGTGTTATATAAATGGCATGAATCATTTTTGCTCTAGACAACTTATGTGTCTATGAGCAGGTAAACAGAGAAACATGAGAAACCTGTGGTGCAGCGCTTGGGAGTTATATTTCATTTAGTAATGGAAAAGGACAAAAAAGTCGTTTTTTTTTTTAATAAAAGGGCTCTGCTGTTTTTAGACATGCTAACTGGGATGGTAAGAAGATTGGGTCTCATTCACTAACTGTGTGCAAGTATATACAGTGTGTATGTATATATATATATATAAAAGTGTTACTTATTTCAGAGTAATAAAATAATGTCTGTTATATCTCGTTCTGGAAAAGGTTTCAAAATAAAAGTGCAGCTGATCACGTACTGTATAGTCTAGGCCTATATCCTTGTGCAACCCCGCAAACACATGCTTGGACGTTGTATTTTGGCTTCGCTATACCCAACACATAATTTATATTCATTTAAACCGACTGATCTCAGTTTAGAAGACTCTAGGCTGTCAGTAAAGGGTTAACATTTTGACATACGAATTCATGTGACAAAACAACATGGCAGCAATAACAGGGGAGTGTGTCTTTGGGGGAAATGCCAACAAAACTACATCTGGTAAGAAACCTAATTAAGTTTTAACACTGAAATCTGTTTGAGTCAAAAGATTAGAGTCTTAAGTTTCATCCGATATGCCATTTTTTAAATTTAAGTGATTTATTGCGAATGTACAGTAATGTTCCTTAGAAATCCTATGTTTACTGTACATTATCAAACTGAGAATCAATGGGTTCATCCAAAAGCTGAAAAATGTGGCATTCAGTGGGTTTATATGGAGATAGGATGAAAATAAGGTGCATTTCAAACTGTTCTGAGACCAGTGCAGACAGACCGCACACTGGAGGTTAAGTCATTCACTAAAAAGGGAGCAAAAGAGCATCCTATAGCTTTTCTATGCAGCTAAGTGCATTCACTCCTAAAATTTCGAGTGATTAGGATTATCAACATTTGAATGAGGATAAAAACAAATTTACAGTATGTGCGTAAGCACCCGTTGTGAATAAGGTAGATATTAAGCATGAGAAACTTTTTTTTTTTTTCTGCACAACTATTAGTGAATAAGACCCATTGTGATGCCAACCAAACCTTGTTTTTTTGTGTTTCCTTACCTACTAGTGATGGTACCACAGGTCTTTGGTTCTTCACAGAGATGTAACACGTAGAACAGGCTTCCTTTTTCCTCTAATTTTCCCATTCACTATCCACACTAACCTACAGTCATGTCCTGTCCCTCTAATCTTACCACAACCTAGATAGAGGATTACTCAACTAATAGAAAGCCATGCTAAAACAATGGGCTAATTCTTAGTTTTGATATTAACCTAAATACTTCAGACATGAATAAATTATTTATTGAGTTCTACGATTGAATAAAGAGGCCTGGTTATTAATGGTTATATTTGTAGATAGCATTGAGAATGGACTTGAGCCAGATCTAGGGACCAGAATATTGCAGGGTCTTGGGGTTGGCTCTTTTGACATGGGTCAATGTGTAACCACCTAGCATCCACTCTGGTGATTTTTGCACAGGCAAGCACCACCCACATTTTCTTCAGAAAATGTAAAAATCTAGTTGTATATTGGTTTTCCACAAAAAAACAGTAGTACCAATCATAGAAATCATGGTCATAAAATGAGACTTTTGGAATGTTTTTTGGTTTCCCCTACATGTGTTGATCAATTTTAGTCTTATTTCCTGTTTCTGTCGGGACCTCAACAACCCAATTTCCATTTATTTATGAGGCCTCAAAATATATGTTGGATTTATGCATTTCATATTTTACAAACAAGCACTGCAGTCTGCACCTGCTCATGAGATTTCCATGCTAACACTCAGCATGAAGGTTTCTCTGAACTGTGGATGATGGTACTTGAGGAAAAGAAACTTGACTTTACATTTTAGTGTGTACTGAAAAAGGCTGGTTTAAAGAGGAAGTAGAGTTTTGTTATGATGATGTGTTTATGATTCTACCTCTCGTGCTGTCACCTGAAGTAGAATAACAGAATAGAATGTGTCAGAGTAAAAATAAGCATTCTTTCATGGCAGTTTTTGTTTTTCAGGGTTAGGGAGTAACTAGCTAAAAGTAGCAACGCTACTAAATTTTTCAGTAGCGCGACAATATCTCAGTTGTTTTCCAGAAACAAGATAATTTTTCCAACAAATAGCGGTGTAGCATGACAACGCTACACTACATCACTGGTTTTATAAGGGTCATGACATACTCTCTCTCTCTCTTTTTTTTTTATTATCTTCTCTGAGGTCCACTGATAATGTTAGTAAAGGTTTTCTTTTTTTGCACTAAAAGTAATTTAGTAATATATGATCATTTTCCACCCTGTCTCTGGCCCTCTGTATGAAACGCTCGGTTTTGGCCTAAGGACCTTCTTAAAACTTCAATATAAATGCCACTGCTATGATTGGCTAACATCGTGCAGCCCCTCAAATACAGCCATATTTGAAACTCCATCGGAATAGAATGAACAATCTCCACAACATTATAAAACTAATTTTCAGGGTTTACACAACACACATCCAGCACATTGCATCCGATGTGTTGGATATTAAATGCACATCGCCTGAAAACGCATCAAAACGGTCAAAGAAGTCCATCTAGTTCATGTTTACATACACCAACAATTAAAAATAGCGCAGATGGGTTCAAGAAGGCATCCAGAACGCATTTGTGCTCAAAACAGCAAGAGGCAGCGCAGCTGATGAAACTGAATGGGGTTTCCTCTTCAGAGTTCTAATTTGACACTGCATCTTTTAAAAGCACCACGAGATACTTAAAAACGGTCAAAGTTTTTAATTATATGCTTATATACAACAGTTCAATGAGTACTGTCATAAAAACGCATTTGTGCATGGAACTACTTTCTTACGTGATGGATCAGAATCTGCCGTTGCTGGTTCAAACCAAATGATGTGTCCAAGCCTCCATTAGTAATTCAAAAATTTCACTTCAGAAATAGTATCACGGCTTGTTAGAAACAGCACAAGTTATTGGATAAACAAGGATGGATGGATGTGTGTGTGTGTGTGTGTGTGTGTGTGTGTGTGTGAGAGAGAGAGAGAGAGAGAGAGTGTGTGTGTGTGTGTGTGTGTGTGTGTGTGTGTGTGTGTGTGTGTGTGTGTGTGTGTGTGTGTGTGTGTGTGAGAGAGAGAGAGACAGAGAGAGAGAGACGGAGCATGTACGATCACCTGTTGCCACTCCCAAGCAGAGATGCTGTCAGCTTTCTGAAGATCAGCTTTCTCGGTGGTAAAATAGCCGTCCAAGCGGGGGTATTCATCTCTATTTCGCGGTAGCTGGTGCGCAACAGTACCTATCACTATAGAAACCACAATGTCCTCTGCCATTTTAAACAGTATGTATCCAGTGTGGAAACTCCGATAAGAGGTAAGCGCCTTGAGTTGTGTAATCAATCAGTCTGTTGTGTCTCTCAGCTGTGATGAGCCGAAATGCTGAAGTTGTTCGTTTAAAGCCGTTTAAAGCTATTTCCTAGCGTTAGTAGTATAGTAGCAATCACAGAGCGCTGTTGAATGTAAACAGTGGCTGAAGCGGATTTACTTCACGTCACCAACTGGCTCATATTACACACAAAAATGATCTTTTGCCACCACCTGCTGGCTAACATATGTAATGTAAAATAAAAGACAAACAGTAGGTCTTAACACATATGCACTGCTCTTACACTTTAGTTTAGAACGGAAGGAACACAAGCAGAGTGATACACACAGTGAAGCGTCCGAGTGCTGATGGTGTGAGACCATCAGTGCTCATGGAACGTCTCTCGTCCAATCAGATTCGAGGATGGGAACTAACTGTTGTATATTCAAAAATAATTCAAAATAGTACAGATGGGTCCCCTTTAGTGTTCTTAAATAGTTAGGTCACACTAGGCCTGTCTGTCTTGCTCTCTCTCTCTCTCTCTCTCTCTCTCGAGTACAAACAGAGCACCAGTGAGCGAAGCCAAGGGTGGGATGATGTAAAGTAGTCATTGATGTTTTTATCCTGTAGAGGTGGTCATGAATTAATGAGCCCCCAAATGACGTATGGAAGCCGTGGATGTAGAGAACGAGGCACGAACGTTTTTGCAGCTTGGTTTCAATGAATGCTTTTATTGCATTGGGGATTAAGTTTTGAGTTCTGAAATTTACAGTTTGTTTTTATAGTAGAATGACATCTTATATGCAAACATATCAAGGAAAATTTGATTCCTCATGACATGACCCCTTTAATGTCTTACTAATTTACAATTAAAACAAACTATGGTGTTTATTAATGACATTTATGTATAGTGTTGCTTGAACGGCATATAAGATTTAACAGCTGCAGTTAGTGGTTGGTCACACTTTATAGTGTTGCTGCCTGTATTTACTGCAACTGCCCATATTTACAAGAAACTTCATAAAAATACAAGCCTAAAGTAACTTAATATAACAGAGCATGGTGAACTGAACCACTAATCAAATAAGCTCTCCTAAAATGTCCATTTTGTCTTGTATGTATTCAGTTATGGGAAGTTCAGTTCATAATAGAGAATCGGTTCATTTGGATATTTAATGAACTAAGATTAATTGAGTCCCTGCACAGCATTTTACATCATCTGTTTTGTAGCAAAATGTTTAGTTAAATCCTGCTGTTCATCACTGTTTTCAAGTTATATAAATAAGGCTGTTTTGTAGTTTTATTCATTTTACTAGTTTTAACTAGTATTAGTTATTAGTTACATTTTTCTGTTTTTTGTTTAAAGCTGCAAGTAAATACTCTTATTGCAAAAAAAAAAAAGAAATTATATAATCTGATTTTTTTTTTTTTTAAGGCTGCAGAAATAAAAGTTTTGATAACTGCATTATCATATTTCGTGGGAGTCTGTAATAATTTTTAGTGTTTTGTCATCAAAGCGCAGCACACCATCTGAGTCTTCCAAAAGTTGTTCACTAATAAATGTAGCTCCATTCTCGGACAGTGCTATAGTTATGATACATAGTATTGTAATGTGACTAACCAATGGCTTTCAAATATGTTTTCAGTTAGGACGCCAGTGGGGTTATCCTAAAGTTGACACTTTTTTAAGATGTTTGGCAAATTATGATCCTTCTGTAATAATCTTTTCCTATCTGTAGTTAGATTTGCTTCTGTAATATGAATTTGTGAAAAATCCTGACTTCACTGATCAGATCTTAATTTAAAGGGATAGTTCACCCAAAAATGAAAATGATCTCATCATTTACTCACCCTCATGCCATCCCAGATGTATATGACTTCCTTTCTTCAGCAGAACATTTGAAAAAAATATAATAAAATAAAATAGAAAAGTATCTCAGCTCAGTAGGTCCTCATAATGCAAGTCAATCTGCTACAATCATAAGCACAGACAATCTGCATTAACGTCATCCACACGACTCCACTGGTTAAATTAATGTCTTATAAATTTGGTGTGAAAAAGATTAATATTTAAGTACTTTTTAACTATAAATGATAGCGTCTGGTTTGCAGCAATATGTGCATTCACGAAAGGGCTGAGGTCACGCTGTCTTTCCAGCGATGGCATGGCAACATTGCATTCATTGCAGCAGACACACTCTACCTCTGTTGGCATTGCCTACATGTACACCACATGTGTCTCCTAAGCTCTTGTCTCTCTGAGGCTTGTTGTTGTGCTGCTTTTGGTCCAGCCTCCTCCATCTCCCTGTGCTCCTGATCGGAGTACTCAGGTTCAAATAAATATGGCTGTGCAAAAACTTGTATCTTCTGTTCTCCTCTTAAATCAAAATCTTCTGACATCTTTGTTTAAATTTGCTTCAGTGTGTTTACGCCGTTTGGTCTGTACAGCATTCCTCCTACTCAGTTGTAAACAGCGCTGCTTTCCGGGTGTGTCGTACATGCGTTACTTCTCGGGTGAACATGCCAACACCAATACGTCACATGAGAGGCTGCATGACCTCAGCCCTCTTGTGAACGTGCATACTGCTGCTAAACAGAAGCGATTATTTATATTTAAAAATACTTAAATATTGATATTTTTTGCACCAAAAGCAATCATATCGCTTTATAAGACATTAATTTAACCACTGGAGTCATATGGATGATGTTAATGCTGATTGTCTGTGCTTTTTGGAGCATCAAATATCGTGTTACAATCCACTTGCATTATAAGGACCTACTGAGCTGAGATATTATTTTAGTTTTCTTCAAATGTGTTCTGCTGAAGAAAGGAAGTCATATACATCTGGAATGGCATGAGGGTAAGTAAATTATGAGAACATTTTCATTTTTGGATGAACTATCCCTTTAAGACTTAAGATAGGAAGTTTTCTGTAATAAGCCCCCATAATATCATAGAAACTTGGGGGTGGGCTCTTTCGACTTGGACCACTGCGCAACACCTAGCAACGACAGAGCAATGCTCTCACAACCACTCAGAACACCCTAGGAACCCCCTAAGGCCAAAACATGCTCTATGCAAGTACTGTATATGAACACAGACCCTTCTAGCTACGCAAGCTCGATTTCGTGCATTGTTGCATTCTGAAATGTGTCAGACCGCACTTCATATAACAACGCAAGTACACGTTGCACGATGAATTGCCACAAGGGGCGCTATAGCAAGCATTAATGTAAACTGTCCGCTTCTATGATGAGATTTCTATCATGCCAACTACTGTCATGGCGGAGCAACAGTTTGAAGAGAATATTGCTGAAGTAAGATAAAGTAAATATATCTCTAACAACTTTCCTGAATAATAACACATCCAGTTTAATGGCACAGACATTCGAATTTAACTCTATCGCCCCCTAGAGTACTTCGGTTTTTTACCGCCTCAGTAACGCAAGAACGCACATTGGCAATGCGTTGGCCAAGCAAACTCATCTGTGTACACATACTTGCATAAAGTACGGTTTATTTCTGGCCTTAGAAACCATACTGCAATGCCCTGGCAATCACCCAGAACACCCTAACATCGTGGTGAGTTTTGCACAAACAAGCACCACTCACATTTTCGTCTAATAAAAAGAAGTAAAATTCTAGTTTGTATCCATCTTCATGTGCAGGCTTGTTTGATTCACACTGAAGCTGATCTGATTCAGAGTTTACAGGTCTACAGTCTGCTTCCTCGTTATATTGGATTCCACCTTAAATTGCCATTTTGAATTGTCTTTTTCTAAGAAGGAAAATGCTTCTTGGTCAGTTTAAATTACGAACCCTATAACTGTGCACTCTCTACTAAAAGTCTAATTAGACCGTGGCATGGATGTCAGATTGCAATCACCATTTAATTTTTGTTTTTTGGCCACCCAGGTCATCGCCTGAAACCATATAGAATATTCACACACACTGTCAGTTGTGATCACATAGTACAAACGCTTTGAAATTGACAAGTTAAATGATGACACTAGGATTAGAAGCAAAGCTCTCTGGTTGGAGAGGTTTTGTCCATTGCCCCACAGACTCCTCACAGATGTATCTTTAGTAAAGAAGAGGAAAAACCTTGCTCTGATTGACTTAGAGCTCAGCGCTGGGAGTCACGTGATCCTCCCATGACTGCAAAAAACCCTCGCATTGCAGAGCTCACGTGCAGTCTGTGCCTCACTCAGCATTAACCATCATTAACCACCATTAACCATTCTCCCTTTTGCAGCTCTGTAGGTGTAGCCTTGGCAATTTGCTCAGTGAGGTGTTAATTTGGACATATCAGTGCTATTTCCACGGCACTACAAGTTTCAGAGAGAATGTATCTCTGCATAAGCATAAGGCCAATTAATCATCTGATTCTGCTGTGGCCTAGGGAACATTTAGCAGCTGGGAACAGATTTTACACCAGTTGGATAGATCAAAACCTTTGCCTGTGAAAAATAAGAAGCTAAGAAAAACTCTCTAGCATTTTGTAGGGCTGTGCAAATTGTTCTTTCTCTGTGCAATCACAGGGGTGTGCAGGTGCAGGCCAACAAGGTGGTATCTGAGGTGAAGAAATATGACCTAAGCAAGTGGAAGTACGCCGAGCTGCGAGACGCCATCAACACCTCCTGTGGTAAGAACAATGACTCCCCTTCATCTGATCTCTGGGATCTTCCAAGCTCAAGTGGAGCTGGTCATGTCAACAGTCATATTTTGAATATGAGATAACTACTGCCTCACTATCCCGTCCCACAATCCAACTAAATGGGGAGGGCGCAGACATTTTACAGAGTGGACAGTTTTCAAACATGCTCTCAATCCATGACTGATTCACTTATTCAGTACTAGGGCTGTCAGTCGATTAGAATATTCAGTCGCAATTAATCTCATAATTTTTCATAGGTAACACGTTAACGCAGGGGTTTTCAAACTTTTTTGATTCCAAGGACATCTAAATATCATGATCCCCTTCCTAATGGCACCTAAATATTTTCATGTATAAATTTTTTTCATGTATTTTAACGGTCTGAAAAAAATAGTAAGAGTGATATTTTAAATAAAAAGGTTTTTTTGCAAAATTGAATAATTGGATTTTATATAGCCATTGTACTAAAGCCAAAACATATTAAATAAAATTATTAACTGGAAAATAGTTGGTAAAAAATAGTGGTTAATACTTTGTATTAAATTGACAGTGCATAGAATATAATAATCATGTTTAATCTCAAGATTTCCAAACAGTCTTTAGAAAAAAGAATTAAAGGAATATTCCAGGTTCAATACAAGTTAAGCTCAATCAACAGCATTTGTGGCATAATGTTGATTACCACAAAAAATAATTTTAAAACTTAAAAATAGTTTAAAAAAATAAAAAGAAATCGAGGTTACAGTGAGGCACTTACAATGGAAGTCAATGGAGCCAATTATTGGAGGGTTTAAATGCAGAAATGTGAAGCAGGTAATTTTATAAAAGCACTTACATAAATTCTTCTGTTAAAACTCATGTATTGTTTGAGCTGTGAAGTTGTTTAAATCATCATTTTTACAGTCATTTTAGGATTTTAGGGGTTGTTTGTCATGACAGTTGTAAAATTGGCTATAACTTTACACACAAAAGGTTAGTAAGTGATCTTATTGCAATAAAATCATGTTAACAAGCATACCGTTTATATCCTGTGGCTATGCATTCAAAATAGTACGTATTTTTTTTTAACGTTTACAGATTGGCCCCATTCACTTCCAGTGTAAGTGCATCACTGGAACCCAGATTTTTGCTGCTGCTGCTTTTTTTTTTTTTTTTTTTTTCAAGAAAAGGAGGGGCAAGTCCAAATTAATTTTTGTGGTAATCAACATTATGCAACAAATGCTGTTGATTGAGTTTTACTTGTATTGAACCCAGAATATTCCTTTAAGTGGTTGTATGCAATGTCAAATTCTGTAAAATTGTTAAAAAATGTTCAACATATATAATTACTTAATTAAACATAATTAATATTTGAAGTTAGCAAGTTAACTTTGGTTACCCTAAAAATAATATATATATATATATATATATATATATATATATATATATATATATATATATATAATATATTTTTTATTTATTTTTTTTAATTTTTTTATTCTTTCACATTTTCAGAGGACCCCCAAACGTCTCCTTGCAGCCCCCTGGGGGTCCCCGGACCCTAGTTCGAAAACCCCTACGTTAACATATTCAGTTCAGATTTTAAAACAAATTTACATACAAGTGTAGGTAATTCCAAAGGGTTCACATACTTTTTCTTGCCATTGTAAATACTTTACAATTTAATATATTATTATTTTCACAGTAATGAGAATGTGATTTTTTTAGCAATATGGTAAAAAGTATGGTGGGTGGGGGCTTAATTGTCACAATGCAAAACAAAACAAAAATAAATGTAGTTATACCATTTATAATGAATAGATGTTCCATATTCATGTTTAGCATACACCTAACCACACATGATGACGGGGCATTGTGTAAAACTCAACTTGTCATGCATGACAATGCAGTACTAAACCTATGTGATATCTCTCCCTTGTAGATATAGAGCTGCTGGCAGCATGCCGCGAGGAATTTCATCGTCGTCTGAAGGTTTACCACGCCTGGAAATCAAAGAACAAGAAACGAAACACAGATACAGAGATGAGAGCCCCGAAATCGGTCACTGACTACGGTATGATATTACCTGCTTCCCCAAGAGAATGCTCTGCACAGTGGAAAAACAATGAAATACAAATCTCACAGTACGACAGGCCCCTAACTAGCCGATGATTTATTTTGTAATGGCAAAGGTGATTCAGCATACTATAAATTCTGGAAAGATTAAAGGGTGTATACAACATGTTCAACTACAACTTATTGCTAAAGGACTGTGTGTGTGTGTGTGTGTGTGTGTGTGTGTGTGTGTGCTGCTGCACTTTCTCAAGGTTGAATCGGCACACTCTTTTGTTTGTTCTTATTCTCAAGAAACTTCTGACACACAGTCTCGTGCGGTTTTATGATTAACGTTAGCATTGTGATGCACATAATGCAGACAGCTAGAAGCACATCTCGAGGCACTCAATGCAGTTTCAAGGTAATCAAACATGTAATTTATTTTCCTGCTTGAAAGTCACGTCATCCCGCTTGGTTGCTGGAAGACTTTTGTGTGTTTTAAGTGTTTGCTCGTGCAGAATAAACTGGAGATTTAGAGTTGTGCATCTTTTGTTGCTCTCAGCGACCTGCAGGTTTTCTTCAAACGGTCTGGCTCTCTTGTTGTGTGAAATCCTCAGATGTGTCTTAGCTTCAAACATTTGTTTGAGTGTTCTCTCAGGTGTACAGGGTTTGTGCTGTCTCTCCCAAAGATGGAATCAGGACTGTAGCTTTGCAAAGTCAATATTGGATTAGAAAATAAGTTCTCAGAGAACTTTCTTGACATTATGGTGAACTCTAGATGTGTTTGATCTTTAGCAATGACAAATTTAAGATGTACTCTCTTTTATGACTTCATTTATGTATGAATGTGATGTTTTTGCACAGAACAAATAAATAGTTGGTAGATAAGACAATGTCATATCCAGAGTTTTTGGTTATTAATGGAGGTTGCTAAGGCAAAAGCTCTAACCCTACAGTATTACATTTCAATGTGTAACTCGTCCTGCAAGGTTTGTGCTACCACAAACACAAATAATACCTCGAATCATGCTGGTTGATAAGAAATGCGCTGTTACTTTTTAAGTAACACCTGGCAGATGATGAAAAAAGCCAGTTTAGGCTTACTTTGAAGGAGGGATCCAAGCCATATCTAGGACCACAATCTGCAACCACCCACAATACCCTAGTAGCTAATTTTGCATAGACAAGACCAACATTTTCGTCACATTTTCCTCAAATCTAGTTCAGAATATTATTATGTAATATTGTAATTTTACTGTTATATCACTTTAGCTCAGCAGAACCCTGCTCCACCCATCCCAGCTCGGCAGGAAGAGATCACAATGAACCGACAACAACGTTACTTCCGCATTCCCTTCATCCGCCCTGCTGACCAGTACAAAGACCCTCAGAACAAGAAGAAGGGCTGGTGGTATGCTCATTTTGATGGACCCTGGATTGCCCGGCAGATGGAGCTTCATCCAGACAAGCAGCCAATCCTCTTGGTAGCAGGTACTAAAGGCTTTAACACAACCAGTGTAGTTCTAATTAGCAGTGCCTAATTCTTTTATATTATAAACAACAATAATTTTCTTCTACCACAAACTATGAATTCTTCTACAGTATCTGGTCTCATAGAATCATGTTACTTATACCTAAATTTTGCAAAATGATTTTAACATTGCTCGTTAAATGTATCGCAGCATTTAACGAGCAAGAGGCTCTACAACAACAATCACTTTTATTTCCTTTCACACAAATCTTGAGTAAAAGGGGAAATTATCAGATAAGAAGTACTTACTTTTTGTGCTATGTTATGACATCAAAACACTTTTACTATTGTACATGACTTGTAAGGCAATATATTTTAATGTTTGTGTTAGAAGTCGACCGATAGTGGATTTTGCTGATATGATAACTAAGGTGGTGGAAAAGCCTGATAACCGATTAATCAGCTGATAGTTTTTAAAATAAATTAATAGAATGTTACACCATTTTCTTAGTCAGCATAGACATAGAGTACAAAATGAATAAAATCTCAGATATAGTTTATTTTTCAAGCAAAATTCCAATAAAAATCAGAAAAGAAAAGAAGACTGGGTGCACAACGTGGGACTTTTAACACTAAACAAGCCTGAAACACACCAGGGACTCTAATTTTGAAATGACGGAGACTTGGCTCCGTTACAATGCTCTATTTTTATTATGTACAAAATTAATCTTTTTATAACCTATGTATTATTATTAGTGCTGTCAGTCGATTCAAATTTTTATTCAATATTAATCGTATAATTTTTAATTGCAATTAATCGCAGATTTGAATAGTGCTGAAATTTGATACTGTATATACTACTTTTCTTGTCAAAAATAATTTATTTCCATCCATATGTAGCACTATAATGCTTTATTAAAGTTTTCCAAACAAAACCTTCCAGCAATCCTGAAGCTGCGTTCATGAGTCGCGTCAGAGCATCAACGCCATCTGTGAAAACTCACCATGAAAAGCGCTTGCAAACAAAAACGTCTCATTCTGCGTTTTGGTGATAGTTAAGATTTGGTGTGCTTCTGTGGTAATTAAAATGCTAATTAAATTACAAGTCTCATGTGGACTTGTTTTGTACATCAAGTAGCACAAAGAGCTAAATTCTCCATAATTTTATCACTGACAGGGAAGCGCTGTTAGAGATTATTTTATTAACTGAGATAGCAACCTCCGTGGCTCTATCATTGAAGAGAGCGTAACAGTCAACAAGCGTGTTACGACAATACCGGCCAAAGAATGTTTATAGGACAGCCACTTTATGCTATTTTATGCTAAGCTTGTAGGCTCTTCTTTGTAGAAGGGCTCTGGTGCTGTTGTGTGTCTGTTTGTGGTGTGTACGTCAGTGTAATGACTCTAATTGCATGCATTAACGCGTTAATTCTGACAGCACTAATTATTATTGTTCACAATATATGAATTTGGAGAAGTGATGTATGTGCTGACGAGGGACGTTTCCATATAGTCACATTTTACTTTGCATGCCCTCACTTCAATTTAAAAAACTGAATTATCAAGGATTATGGAGGAATAAAAGAAAGTATCTGCAACTATCGTCATTAATTTTTGGCGATAGCCGATATTTCCATAAAACTCGGCACCGATTAATCAGTAAGACCGATATATCGGTCTACCTCTAGTTTGTGTTACATAACCAACTACATTTACAAGCTTGTTTAGGTGCGATCAAATTGCACAGTAGCTCAACTGATAGAGCGTTGCACTTGCGATGCAAAAGACTGAGGTACGAGTCCTGAAGTGAATGCGATTTGACACTCGAGTTGAAAGTCTCATAAAAGCACCACAAAATGATGTGGTTGGTTCAGCAAATGCATTTTTCATCTTAAATTGGCTTTTTATGACACTATCGGTCATAAGGCTAGGGAGGTAGGTAGGTTTTGTTGATTTAAAACTAAATAGAGCATTAACCTTAAAAACCTTCTCATCTGTTTTGGAGAAAATATAACTTTCTTTTTAGTGCCACTCAGTGCTACTGTCACAATATGTGTATAGAGCCACGTGATAACATTATGCAAAAATGTCACCACACTGACCACAGTCAAAAAAATGTCATGAGATCAGGCTCAAATTCTTATTTGGAATAGGATCAGGAGTTGAAATACAGTATAAATCCCCCTCACAAATATGACTCTTATCAGTAGATGTGGGATATATTTGTGTATTATGTATCCAGGCACAGCATGATGCCCTTAATCTTTTGCTGCACCCAGGTAAGGATGACATGGAGATGTGTGAGCTAAGTCTAGAGGAGACCGGGCTTACACGAAAGCGTGGAGCAGAGATTCTGCCACGGCAGTTTGAAGAGATCTGGGAGCGCTGTGGAGGAATCCAATACCTGAGAAATGCCATCGAAAGCAAGCAAGCTCGACCCACCTATGCGACTGCCATGCTCCAGAATCTCCTCAAATAAAGATAATCCATTTCTCCTTATAGGTTCACAATGTCTATGCACATCTAGAATAAATAGTAAAGATAGTGAAGATAGTAGATAGTAAAGCTGTGTAGCTAAAACAAAGGGCTTTTCTTCATGGTGGGCTTTCAGATGTTTTTCACCAGAGGCTTTTTAAACTTATTAGTAAAGCGAACTCTAGTGAAAGTGATTGCTGTCCGATTTACTGTTTGTTTGTAGTTTGTTATTAATTTTGCTGTGAACTTAGAAACAGTTTTCATACAAATCTGAGCCTTGCTTGAACCTGTTGCTCAGCGATGCCTTAAGATTCTCAGACCAGATTTATATCTCATTTAATAG
The DNA here is from genome assembly GCF_019703515.2 of Myxocyprinus asiaticus. NCBI lineage: Eukaryota > Metazoa > Chordata > Actinopteri > Cypriniformes > Catostomidae > Myxocyprinus > Myxocyprinus asiaticus. The sequence continues at coordinate 18,722,081 of NC_059360.1, forward strand.
GAATGTTATTAGAAAATCACACCTGCTTAAACCTAATATGAAATTGAAAAAAAAATGCTTATACTGTAAATACCAATACCAAGTAATAATCTTTATGAAAGACCTAGTTACAAATCTTTGCGATAGACAATTCAATAAAACTTCACTAAAACAATTCATGGCACATGCTTTGTCCTTATTCAGTCTCATTATTGTTAAACTTAAATCTCATTATAGGACTTGCACTTAAATGGCCATTTAATATAGTCAAAGTAACTATAATCTATTCAGATCATGATGGTAAAGGCTAAAGAGTAACATGCACTGGAATACATTACGTTTTGTCCTTTGTAAATGAGGTAATAGATCTTGCTGTACAAGATATCTGCAGTGTCACTTCCTAAAATTGCACCATTCATAATTGCCTTTACATATACTTGATTATTTATTAATTTTGTAAATGCATTTCAAAGCAGCTTAAGTTCATAAAGAATTAGTCACTGCTGTCATGCATGGTTTTTCTTAGCGATTTTGTACTTAAATCATATGGTAATATGCTAAAGGACAGATTCATTTCTATTTAGTGAAGTGATAATGGCACCATTGTTAATGATTTGCTGTGAATTCTGTGGTGTGTGTGGTAGATTTCAGTTGACCTCTTATTTTTACATTTATTTATATACCAACTCAAGGAAATGTTTAGATTAAATTAGCTTGTAATCTTATGTGTCTTGTTATGCTGTTTGCTGGCTTTGTTTTAGCTCATTTTGATTAAAAATAATGGAAATGGCAATAACATTCCAAACACATTCGTTTGAAAAAAGTGGCGTAGACAGAATTGCTGCATTTGAATTTGCAATCATTATTCAGACTTATTTATATATATGCTGATAGTTTTCTCCATTTACATGCTTTGAGCCCTTTCTAAATGAACTAAAGTCATTTCAAACTGTCAATTCATGAATATTGTAATTGTTAATTATTTGTTTCTTGTCTGTCAATTTATCTTTTTTGTGTTTGGGTTAAATACACTCTGATTTTCTCATTTTTGACTGGCAACTCTTGCTCCAATCACTGTGCTAGATCAGAATAAACACATTCCATTTAAAACATGTTATATGTTGTACTTTTTATGGATGAAATCAAGTTTTCTCAATTGTATATCCGGTTTCATTTGGAATTGGCTGTAATGTGCATTTAACATAACGACAATGCAATTGAAATGGCTCAGTTGAAATTGAAATGAGTAACTGTATCAGAAATATACTACAAACTTTTTCCAGTTTAATGTAAAAACCGAGAAATCATTCCCATACATCTGTATTTTTGTCAAGTGATTGGTGGGGAATGTGTAAAAAAGCATTCCTTTTCTTAAAGGAAGTAATTAATTTATGAACATTCTAGACATACTGTAGAGATGTAAATACTTGAAATAATTTAAATAATAACCACAAAAATTTACAAAATACATTCAGATACATTCAGTCAAGAGGTTAAAAGAGGCTACTGTTTAAAGAAAGAAGCTATTTTGTATTTACGATACCACCCAGTGTATCCATTTGTAAATAAATGCCTCATTGTGAGGGAGGAAACGCACCTTTGACAAGGGTTCAAAACATCCAACACATATTACTATGTCTCAAATAATAAATTTTTGTGCAGGTGCAATTAAACATTGCTTCGAGAATTATCTAAATGATCATTTAAGTTTGTTACAAATCCCTATTTTGGAGGTGTTCCTTCAATTGTTCCTTGTTTGAAGGGTATGGCTGATCCTTGAATAGGGTGGTTGTACCATAAACTCACCAAATGTCTATAAGAACCAGCAAAGTCGAGTTCGCTTGAATAGCACTGAAGAGCTTTAGTGCCACGTTGAGCTTAAAAATAGAGTATGGACATCATAAAACAGTCACTTCAAATCCTTCACTATCAGGACTCCGAAAAAGACGGCAAGAGGACCGACTGGACATCTGCCGTGCCTGTAATACAACATGAGAAAAACATCATTCATTCAGGAAACCAAGAAAACACTAGAAATACTCAAAGCATACACTTAAAATAATATGTGCAAATGTATACTGTAATGTGTACGCCATAAAAGCACACTACAATCCTGTAAGACCACAATACTGTAAGGCCTTCCCCCAAAGTAAATATGCACTCAAGTGATTTTTGTGTGCGTGTGTGCGTGTGTGTGTGTGTGTGTGTGCAAAACATTTAAACAGAAAGAAATAGTAACAGTAGAATATTAAATATATATATATGTTTAAAAAGATGTACACTCAAATGAGAAGACTTTAGTCTTTAGAGAAGTCCAATAGAGTCTAGTCAACTATATTGCTTGCGGAATTAAGGATGCAATGTTTAATTCAGTAAAGAGGTCATGCGACAACAATGTAGCAAACTATTAGAATTTGCTTATAGTTGCATACTGTGTATTTTTTTTTTTTTTACATAGAAGAAAGTGTTTACTATGCAGTATTCAGTAGCAAGCTATTACTGTATTGCATTTTGAACATAGTAATTTGTTTGCTAAGACAATGCAAAAACATGCAAAATGGCGAACAAGATTGAATCAAAGAAAATTTCAATAATTCTTCAGTAGTCCACAGGTAAATATAAAAAGGAAATAGTTGCTTATAATCAAGAATGTACGATTTCACCCAGCATTGGTGTGTGCTACCTGTTTTTGCAGTAAGTAGAGTATTGAAATGTTAGCTTAGTAACATGCTAATATCAGAATCTGCTGTGAAAGTCATCATTAGATCATTCAGCACATCATTAGACAGGTCACCTAGTGAGCCATTGATTTTGAGACACAGCCAGTATCTTAATGTTTCAGTTGCAAAGCTCATGTCTTCATTAATATTCAGTTGTTTACACATGCTACATACTTTACAGTGCTAATTGGAAAATTCTACTGGAGGACTATAGACAAGAGAATTTCTTTCAGGCATAATCAATGTGTTATGTTAAGTCACAATTTCATGAATTAAGCATCTTAACATGCTTACAAATAATGCTTAATATTTAAAGGAGTGTTCTAGGTTCAGTACAAGTTAAGCTCAATTGACAGCATTTATGGCATAATGTTGATTACTGCAAAAAATAATTTTAACTTGTCCCAATTGTTAATTTAAAATATAAATAATTGATAAAAAACATAGTTACTGTAAGGTACTCAACGGCCCCATTCACAATGGAAGTTGGAAGTTTTAATCATATAGTTTTCATGGTATTTCATTGTATTTTCTTGATTGTTAATGGAAATGAAAAGTGATGGTAGGAAGGATAACATTTCAAAGAAATCCACTATTATTTCTTCTACATGAAGGTCCAGTTGAAATTTTGGTGGGAAAGATTTGTCATCTTGACATGATCAATCAAGCTGTATTGGTGTTAACATCAAAATGGGTGGTTTTGCACCCCAGCTGCTTACACCAACGGCACACCATCTTGCTCACTTTGAGGAATTAGCCATCGTACCTCATTATGTGGTATACACTGATGAAAATCGACCATTTCTGACACTAACTTTTCTGATCTTCTGGTGCAGAGTTGTCTGGGGATCTGGCAATGGAAAAACAGACTACCATTAATCTTCAACAATTTTCTGTGGACACGGTCTTGACAAGCAAAGAAGCCAGGTAAATTTTTGCCACTACATGTTAATCCAGACTGTATTTACTTTGAAGAGCAAAACATCTGTTGGTGAAAAAAAAGTTACTGATTATCATTCATATTATCATTAGTATGGACAACTACAGATGCACTAGTCTCATGCTGTCTATTATTTCTAGTATCCTCCTGGGAATATTATGCCTTTATTTTACATCTTTGAATGTTTTGACTCAAGTTGTAACTGTACAAGTCTGTAAATTATAGACAACTTTGTAGACATTTAGCATACAATTTAACATCACCAAAATCTATGAAACGGATTTGATAGTTTTACTCTAATAGCTATATTGTGTTAACAGTGATGAGGATACTGATGCATGGATTTAGCTGGTGTGGTCTCTTCTGGACAAAGAGAACAAACTCAAAAAACAGCCGATTCACCAAAAACAGTCAATTTCTGCTGAAGTTACAGACTCTGTGTGCGTTTGTTCTTTGCATTAATGTTGTCTATATTAGGCTTTATTTTACGGTTATGCTAACCTATTGAAATTTGTGTCCATTCTACACATTTATTTGTCATTTTCAGTAAGTATAAGCTTTATTGTCTTTATTAACAGGATTTTACTTATTGTAGGTGATATAGGCTATCAGCTGTTCAGTTAATATAGGCTACTGGGAATACAAGCTCTGGTTAGTGACTATGTTAAATTCACAGTGCTGTTATTCATAAACCACCCTGAAAACAGGAAGGGTTAATGTGTCCTGTCCACAAAATACATAATAAAGGACTTGTGATTTGATCAGAAACATATTGTTGATGTTAGTACAGCTCATGACATTGATTAAAAAGATAATTTACCCCAAAATAAAAATTCTGTCATCATTTACTCTACGTCATGCTATTCCAAACCAGTATGGCTGAGTTCGGAATGGCAGAACTAGTAAGAGTAGTATGGTAGTTTGCCATTCCGAACTCGGCCAAATACTTTCTTATGGAAGGGCAATTCCAGCGTGACAGACATGACATTTGCAGGAAAAACTTCAAATTTAACATCACATATAAAGTACTCATGACCATCCACCCCAAAATCTATGCCCCTGGTCTCAACCAACATTCACATTCATTTCTTTTTTTCTTTTCTTACAATGAAAGTGAATGTTTACTGTGGCTGTCATTCTGCTTAACATCTCCTTTTTTGTTCCACAGAACACAAAAGAAAGAAAGAAAGTTATATACACTAGGTTTGGATCAACAGCAGGATGAGTAAATTATGACAGAATTGTCCATTTTGGGTGAGCTATCCATTTAAGCAGATCATTAAGAATACTATCTTTGCTGTACACTTTACCTCAATACTAAGCTGTATACTTTCAAGTGAGCGAAATGTTCCTTGGTCTGAGTGTTGCAAGGAACATGAGTCAGAGCTCATGGGACAGAGGATGCTCGACACATGTGTTAAGACCTCATCATCATTCTCAAAAACTGGATTTATTCTCATAGTATTACCAAAGGGGAATGGAGATTGTGAACGCCTATAATGCAAAGAAGACCAACGTGTTTAAAACAGGTCACACCACTGCAAATCCATATCTGTAAACAAAAATGTAACTTCTAAAAAAGGAACAGAAAAAAAAGCCCTTCTTACACAAGCGTCAAGGTCTTTCTGGTCCGTATACATTTCTTGTTAATGAAAATCAAGATGCCTATTACAGCACAAACCACTGAGAGGCTCCCCACCATGCAGGCTATGAAAAGGAGAGGGTCAACTGGCACAGACACCAGTTCGTTGCAGCGTTCTCCATGGTAGTGCCAGAATTTACCTACAGGACATCTAAAAGTGGAGAAAACATGTTAGAAAAAGTAAGTCTTGTAGCACTACTGTTGAACTCTACAGGGTTCAAATGGTCATGGAGAACCAGAACATTTCCAGTCCTGGAGCAATCATGGAAATGAATAACGTCCAAAAAAGTCAATGAAAAGTCATGTAAATCCCTATAGTGAATATAAATTCTTCTAGTTATCAGTTATCATAGAAATTCTATAGTAAAAGGTGTGGGGACTCTGACTCTAAAGGCCCCAGTATACTCGTGGCGAAGTTCTTCTTTCTTCTTTGCTCAGGGGTAGAAAGAAGTTCGAAACAGCTTAGCTACAGCATACTGTCTGCGAACATTGACACCACTGTGGGAGGCATTTAGAGGAGCATTTAAATATGAGGACGAACAAGACCACTAGCAAAACGTCCTGGTTACTTTCGTAACCTCCGTTCCCTGATGGAGGGAACGAGACGTTGTGTCAATGTAGTGACACTAGGGGTCACTCTTGGGAGCCCAAAACACCTCTGGTCTTTGAAAAAAGGCCAATGGGAATTGAACATACGGGTATAAAAGGAGCTGATATGCAACCACTCATTCAGGTTTTGTGCTGAGGAGCCGAAACAAGGTCCCGGCCATTTCAGCGGGTAGTCCAGCGTTGTAGCAGGAGGGACACAATTTCTCGTTCCCTCCATCAGGGAATGGAGGTTACGAAAGTAACCAGGATGTTCCCTATCTGTCACTCACTCGACATTGTGTCGATGTAGTGACACTAGGGGTCCCTATACGAAATTCCACAACTAGCTGAACTATGTTATGTGAACTGGCGGTGCGAGATGGGCAGACCACTGTGTGCCTTGTAGCCAGTGCACCAGGCCGACACATAACCTCCCCCAACGCTGTTATGAGCATCGAACGGCCCTTCAGGGACAAGTCGACTGCCCAAAAGATAGGGACAGGCTAGCCCAGTCGTGGCCTCTTATCCTCTTTTTTCTCTCCCCAAAAAAGAGTGAAATTTGTTAACCGACTGGGGCCACCACTGTCTACGTTGGGGGGGGTGTCAATCCCAAGGGGAAGACACCGCGGAGACCACACCCTGCCCAGAGAGAGAGGGGAGGGGGGGAGGGGAGGGGTATTTTGAGTGGAAATACATCACATGGTCTTGCCGAGCCTCGTCGGAAATATGTAATGTGGAGATGTCCCATGGTATGTCCTACCCAATGGGGGAAGAGTTTCTACAAACATGGTGACTGGGGTAGAGGGGCCTCTACCCAAGGAAGACGCAGTTTACCAACAGGGAAACGATTTAGAGGAAGATATACATCACATGGGGTCACCTATGGGGAACCAACACATGCGGAGCACCTACCCCAGTACAGGGCTTAGTTAGCACATGTACTGAGCTGGCAGCGAGTTTCTCCGCAAACTCGTCTGCCACAGGGCTCGGAGGAAGTCATCCAGGGAACACACTTTGTGAACACTACTGGGAGACAACAGCGCACGTTTTCAGCTCAGGGGAGGTGAAAGGTGCTATGCGCAAGCAATACACCCGGCCAGCTGTCCCGGATTTACCTGCTTGTGCCTGCCACTACACGGGACGAAACTGGCTCAACCCGGAGATTGTAGAACCTCGCAAAGGTGTTGGGTGTTGCCCAGCCCACTGCTCTGCAAATGTCTGTTAGAGAGGCACCACTGGTCAAGGCCCAGGAGGCCGCCACACTCCTGGTAGAATGGGCTCGTGATATGCCATTGCTATGACGTCAATGACCCAGTGGGCGATCCTCTGCTTGGAGACAGCGCTTCCTTTCCACTGTCCACCAAAGCAGACAAAGAGCTGCTCAGAGACTCTAAAGCTCTGCGTGCAATCCAAATAGATGCGTAAAGCGCGCACCAGACACAGCGACATCAGGGCAGGGTCTGCCTCCTCCTGGGGCAGTGCTTGCAGGTTCACCACCTGATCCCTAAATGGGGTCGTGGGAACCTTGGGCACATAGCCTGGTCGGGGTTTCAGGATCATGTGAGAGTAGCCTGGACCGAACTCCAGGCATGTTTCACTGACAGAGAACGCTTGCAGGTCTCCTACCCTCTTGATGGAAGTGAGCGCAGTCAGGAGGGCAGTCTTCAAAGAGAGTGCCTTAAGCTCAGCTGACCCCAGGGGCTCAAAGAGGGCTCCCCGTAGACCCTGAAGAACTACAAAGAGGTTTCATGAGGGAATGAGGCGTGGTCTGAAGGGATACAACCTCCTGGCGCCTCTCAGGAACCTGATGATCAGGTCGTGCTTCCCTAAGGACTTACTGTCCACTGTGTCGTGTTGTGCCGCTATAGTGGCTACATACACCTTCAAGGTGGAGGGGGACAGCCGCCCCTCCAACCTCTCCTGCAGGAAGGAAAGCACCAATCCGACCGTGCATCTCTGGGGGTCTTCGCGTCGGGAAGAACATCACTTAGCGAACAGATGCCACTTCAAGGCATACAGGCACCTCGTAGAGGGAGCCCTAGCCTGAGTAATCATGTCTACCATTGCAGGTCTTCCGCGTCCCGTCCAGGGGCCAGACATGGAAATTCCAGGTGTCTGGTCGCGGGTGCCAGATGGTGCCCTGTCCCTGAGAAACAAGGTCCTTCCTCAGGGGAATTTGCCTGTTGCGAGGAGCGTGAGGTCCGAGAACCACGTCTGGGTGGGCCTGTAGGGTGCTACTAGGATGACCTGCTCCTCGTCCTCCCTGACCTTGCACAGGGTCTGTGCAAGTAGGCTCACTGGGGGAAACACATATTTGCGTAGTCCAGGGGGCCAGCTATGTGCCAGCGCGTCTATACCGAGAGGTGCCTCGGTCAGGGCATACCACAACGGGCAGTGGGACGATTCTCAGGAAGTGAACAGGTCTATCTGTGCCTGCCAGAATCGACTCCAAATCAGCTGGACCACCTGAGGGTGAAGACTCCACTATCCCCTGAGGGTAACCTGTCATGACAGCGCGTCCACTGCAGTGTTGAGGTCGCCCGGGATGTGAGTGGCATGCAGCGACTTGAGGTGCTGCTGACTCCAGAGGAGGAGACGGCGGGCGAGTTGTGACATACAATGGGAGCGTAAACCGCCTTGACGGTTGATGTATGCCACCGTTGCCGTGTTGTCTGTCCAAACTAACACATGCTTGCCCTTGATCAACTGCCGAAACCTCCGCAGGGCAAGCAGAATAGCCAAGAACTCGAGGCAGTTGATGTGCCAATGTAGCTGCGGGCCCGTCCAGGAACCGGTGGCTGCATGCCCATTGCATACAGTGCCCCAGCCCGTCTTGGAGGCGCCTGGAGACCTGCTCTAGGGGAACGCCTGCCCGCAGAAATGTGAGGTCGGTCCAAGGGCTGAAGAGGCGGCGACAGACCGGCATAATGGCCACGCGATGTGTCCCGCGGCGCCATGCCCATCTCAGGACTCTAGTCTGGAGCCAGTGCTGAAGCGGTCTCATATGCATCAACCCGAGCGGAGTGGCCACCGCTGAGGATGCCATATGCCCCAGGAGCCTCTTAAACAGTTTCAGTGGAACCGCTGTCTTCTGTCTGAACACCTTCAAACAGGTCAGCACTGACTGTGTGCGCTCGTTCGTGAGGCGCGCCGTCATCGAGACTGAGTCCAACTCCAAGCTGAGAAAAGAGATGCTCTGAACCGGGAAGAGCTTGCTCTTTTCCCAGTTGACCCAAAGCCCTAATCGACTGAGGTGCAAGAGCACCAGGTCCCTGTGTGCACACAACACATCCCGAGAGTGAGCTAGGATTAGCCAGTCGTCGATAGTTGAGGATGCGAATGCCCACTTCCCTTAACGGGCCAAGGGCTGCCTCGGCGACCTTCGTGAAGACGCGAGGGGACAAGGACAGGCTGAAAGGGACCTTGTACTGATACGCCCGACCCTCGAATGCAAACCGCAGGAAGGGTCTGTGTCGAGGTAGAATCGAGATGTGGAAGTACGCGTCCTTCAGATCTACCACTGCGAACCAATCTTGATGTTGGACACTCCCTAGAATGCGTTTTTGCATCAGCATCTTGAACAGGAGTCTGTGTAAAGCCTGGTTCAGTACTCGCAGGTTGGCCGCAACCCATCGCCTTTCTTCGGTACAATGAAGTAGGGTCTGTAAAACCCCTTCTTCATCTCGGCTGGAGGGACAGGCTCTATTGCACCCTTCTGTAGGAGGGTAGCGATTTCCATGCGCAAGGTAGCGCCGCTGAACCTGGACGAATGCCTGGCGAACTGAATCACGTAGCCGAGTCAGACGGTCCGGACCAGCCATCGCGACGGGTTGGAAAGTGCAAGCCACGCGTCCAAGCTCCGGGTGAGGGGGACCAAGGGGACAGTCTCGTCGGACGTACCGGTGGGTGGGGCCTCGCACCGGGGCGTAGCCTGAGGTGCCACATCGTACTGTGGCCGTGCTGAGTTCAGGGACATTGAAGCACTTACCTGGCTCCTTGTGACCACCCCCCGAACAGCCTGGGATGGGGGAGGAAGAGGCTTGTCCTTGTGACCCATGGAGACCGTCACATCGGGGGGCGGATTTGTGCCACAGCTGGGCGCGCAGGGGCGGGGAGACCGCCGCTGGTGCGCCAAACCTGCCGAAATGGAATGGTGGATGGTGGTCATGATGACGGCCGTGCGCACCAGGTATGTGGCCCAAGGAACAAGGAAACCACTCTTTTGCTAAACTTTTGGGTACCACAGCCACTTGGGCATGCAGCGAAATTAAATGAAAAGGTAACAAAAGATTCTCCTCCCGGCCCTCCACCGGGGGATGGAGTGGTCTGCTTACCAGCTCCAGAACAGTGGGTTTCCTCGCCCCTGGGTCACCTGTCTCAGGAGTGCTTCGAAGCTTTTCTCGGGTTCTTGGTGGCCGGCCGTGAGATGGGTGGCGTCTGCTTCCTGCGATGGGCTCCACGCCGGGGCCGGGTCGTGGGGGTGGGCTGTGGCAGAGCCGGTGCAGTCACCGCAGAAGGACGCCCTTGTTGACGAGCAGACGGGGTGCGGGATCTTTACCACTGAGAACTGCTGGGCAAAGTCCTCGACGGTGTCGCCGAACAGGCCAACCTGGGAAATGGGGGCACCAAGGAACCGTGCCTTGTTGGCCTCTCCCATCTCGACCAGGTTAAGCCAAAGGTGGCGCTCCTGGACCACCAAGGTGGACATCGCCCACTCAAGAGACCGCGCCGTGACCTTCGTCGCCCGGAGGGCGAGGTTGGTCGCAGAGCGCAGTTCCTGCATCAATCCCAGGGCGGAACTACCCTCGTGCAGTTCCTTTATCGCCTTGGCTTGGTGGACTTGCAGGAGAGCCATGGCATGCAGGGCGGAGATGGCTTGTCCAGCGGCACCGTAGGCCTTGGCCGTCAGGGATGACGTAAACCTAAAGGCCCTGGACGGGAGCTTCGGGCGCCCGCGCCAGGTGGTAGCGCTCTGCGGGCATAGGTGCACCGCGAGAGCCTTATCCACCGGGGGATCACCGAATACCCCTTGGCCGCCCCACCATCGAGGGTAGTGAGGGCGGGGGAGCTGAAAGATCGGGACCAGGCAGTAAAAGGTGCCTCCCATGACCTTTTCAGCTCCTCGTGCACTTCCAGGAAGAAAGGAACTGTGGCGGGGCGTGGCTGTGAGCGGCGCTGTGGGCCCAGGAACCAATCATCGAGCCGCGAGGGTTCAGGGGAGAGCGGAGGGTTCCACTCTAGCCTGACGCTCACGGCTGCCCGTGCATGTCCATCATCTCCGCGTCAGCCTGTTACTGGACGACCGTACCCGAGGGGGGAATCCCAGCTGAGGCTTCCGCGTCCGACTGGACGAGCCCATTCACCGATGCTGCCCTCGAGAGCTCATCACCTTCGCGGGCTCCGAACAAGAGGTCGAACTCGCCGTGAGACGAGCCGGCGGACTCATCCGGAAGCCCGATCGGGGCAGACGAGCGTGCTGGGGAATGGAAGGTCCGTGGGGGGATACCCGGCGGAGGTGGTCACATTGAGGTCCCCAAATCGCCCCCAGTGCTAGACGCGCTGGCCTCATACCCATAGGTAGAAGGACCGAGGCAGGGAGCCGCTGGGGTGGCTTGCTTTCTTACGAAGGCAAGCCGCGATCACAATGTTGCCATGGTCATGTTCCATGACCAATCCACGAAAGCTGTCTACACGTGGGTAGCGCCCAGACACGAGAGACAGCGATTGTCACCGTCAGAAGGCGAGAGATAATGACCGCAACCAGGAATAACACACAAATGGAAGGGCATCTTTAAAAAGACATTCCATGTGTGCCGCTCTTTTAGATAAATATACTCTTTTTTTTTTAGAATATACTCTTTTATTTCTGCCGAAGCGCCCAGGGGCGTTCTCTGCAGTGCACCAATGCAGAGGGGGAGAAGCCGCTGAAATGCGCCGTCAGATCCAGCAGAGGTGAATGGACAGCCGTGAGAATTCAGCTCAGTGAGCATCGACCGTTCAGCTCCGAAGAGAAAATCTGAATGAGTGGTTGCATACCAGCTCCTTTTATACCCATATGTTCAGGGGAGTGGTATGCAAATACCACTCGCCAATTCCCATTGGCCTTTTTTCAAAGACCAGAGGTGTTTCGGGCTCCCAAGAGTGACCCCTAGTGTCCAACACAACGTCGAGTGAGTGACAGATAGGGAACATGAACTAATATGTGCTATCAATGACTTCATGCCTCATTATATGAGTAGAATTCACGTGATCAGAAAAAGAAGATGTTTTAACCACTCGATGATGATTTAAAGTAATATATATGCAGTGGATATTGTGTAATTTGTCTTTACATGTGTTTACATTTTGCATTCATGGTGCTAACACGCTCACATGCTATATGCAGCCATAATATGCACTGGTACATGTAATTTATGATGACACTGATACTGCTGCAAAGATGGGTGTATAAAAGAGTTTTAATGGGTAGAATACAGACAAAAAAATGGTGGTTAGAGGTATATCTCACATTGGGCAGATGTGTGAATGGCTTTCGGCTGCAGACAGCACATGAATGAAGCAGCATATCAAACAACAGAGTGAATGGGCACTTAAGGTGTACTGTATTTGAGTAGATTTGGTTCCTTTTGTAGGCTAATTAAAATAAATAACATGGCATGTTCTTGGAAAAAGTCTCAAATGTAGAGGTGGAGCTCCATGTGACACCCACTGATGTCATGGACCAATGGTCAGGGTTGCGAGGGTTACTTTTAAAATTTATTCCACTGCACATTACAGAATACATGCTGTAAAATGTAATTTGTAACGTATTCTGTTAGATTACCCAATGGGATTACTTTGGATTACTTCTTCAGCATTGTAAAATTTTTTCACTTGTTTTGACTATAGAAAATCTGCCAGTACAGTAAGACAAAATACACGTTATAATGCATTCTCTGAAAAACCTAAATATCTTATACAGTTTCTCATAAAAGCAAACTGATCTTGTTTGAAGGATTTTTAGATATTTTTACAGAAAAGCAATAAAAAAAATTATCATCAAGAATAAGATTTTTGCCCTAATGTCATTACTAAAGAAAAAAATTACAATCTAACATGGATTTTCTTGATAAAAAAGTATGATCATGCCAGTTAACAAGTGCATGTAAAATGACTAGAAATAGCATTTTAGCTTAGCATAAAGCTAAATGTTTACTTGACAATTTACACAAGGTTTATTCCTATTTCTGCTGCACCAAACTTACTTTATATTTATTTCTCTGTCTGCTCGTATGAATGTAACACATCTTAAGAAAGTGTTTCACCACTGTTCAAATGCTCTTTGGATCACATCATTTATATGTATAAATGTTTTCCATCTGAAAGGACTAAATGTTAAATAAAACAAATGACAATAAAATGCAAAGTAATCCCTTCAGTAATCAAAATACTTTTTGAATGTAACTGTATTCTAATTACAAATGATTTAAATTGTAACTGAAGTGGAATACAGTTACTTATATTTTGTATTTTAAATACATAATCCCATTACATGTATTCCATTACTCCCCAACCTTGCCAATGGCATTATGAAGGTGTTTAACAGTCGGTATGAAGTTTTCCTGAAAGTTTGCACTGGCGAGCTGTTTCAAACCACCGAAACGAACACAAAAGAACACTTGTTTTAGCCAGATTTAGTTCGAAATGACATCACACCCATTTGTTCTTCGATTTCGCTTGAAGCATTAAGGGTGCTTACACACGAAAGGAAGTTCTAATAAGAAATATACAGATGGTAACACTTTCATTAATAAATCATTAACAAACATTAAGTTATATCAAGCATTCAACTAAATTGAACAAACCACCCCTTACACAAACTTTGTTAAAGTAGCAGCACAAATCTAATGCCCACAAAGGTGCTAAATAAATATTTGTAAATCTTTAGAAACATTTACAATGTATGAATAGTTTCAACTTTAGATTAGACGCTGCAAAAATATGAGCAAATTATTAATAAATCATTTGTAAAGATGTGTAAATAGTAAAAGCATGAATACATACAACAACAAACAAACAGCAAATGTTTGGCCTTTTTAGACCTTGGTTACTAATTAGCTGAACATTAATGAATAATTTGTAATCATTAGTGTGTGAAGTGGTAAAAAATACAAATAATTTCTGAAAACATTTGTAAATGTAAAAAAGTGCATGAGCTCATTTATGAATAATTTATGAAAAAGTTTTATGACATTTGTAAGCATTCAAATGTACTGTACATTAACAAATGATCTGTTCATCATTATTTAAAATTTGTTAAAATCATTTGGAGATGTAAAAGTGCAAGGCCATATATGAATGAATGTTTAAAAACATTTGTAAGTATCTGAATTTCCATTAACTAATGATCTGTTCAGCATTATGTAATGTTTGTTAATTGTTTATTAGTAAAAGTTGTTATAAAGTGTTACCTAACTTACTGTATGTTATTATAATATACAGTTGAAGTCAGAAGTTTACTTACACCTTAGCCAAATACATTTAAACTCAGTTCCATATTTGTCACTCACTCGACGTTGTGTCGATGTAGTGACACTAGGTGTCACTCTTGGGAGCCCGAGACACCTCTGGCCTTTGATAAAAGGCCAAAGAAAATTGGCGAGTGGTATTTGCATGCCACTCCCCCGTACATACGGGTATAAAAGGAGCTGGTATGCAACCACTCATTCAGATTTTCTCTTCGGAGCCGAACGGTCAATGCTCACTGAGCTGAATTCCCACAACTGTTCATTCACCTCTGTTGGATCTGACGGCGCATTTCAGCGGCACACACGGAATGTCTTTTTAAAGACGTGTCTTTTTAAAGATGCCTTTCCTTTGTGTGTTATTCCTGGTTGCGCTCGTTATCTCTCACCTTCTGACGGTCACGATCACTGTCTTTCGTGTCTGGGCACTGCTCACGTGGAAACAGCGTTCGAGGATGGGTTATGTTTTCATTGCGAGAACATGTCCATGGCAATGATGCGGTCGTAGCTTACCTTCTTAAGAAAGCAAGCCACCCCAGAGGCTCCCCACCTCGGTCCTTCTACCCGTGGGTATGAGGCTGGCATGGCTAGCACTGGGGGCAATTTGGGGACCGCAATGGGACCACCTCCACCGGGTATCCCTCCACGGACCTCCCATTCCCCAGCACGCTCGTCTGCCCCGATCGGGCTTCCGGATGAGTCCGCCGGCTTGTCTCACGGCAAGTTCGACCTCTTATTCGGAGCCCGCAAAGGTGATGCTCTCGAGCGCAGCATCGGAGAGCGGGCTCGTCCAGTCGGACACGGAAGCCTCAGCTGGGCTCCACCCTTCGGGTGCAGTCACCCAGTCACAGGCTGACACGGAGATGACAACATGCTTTCTCAGGCAGCCGCGAGCATCGGGCTAGAGTTGAACCCTCCGCTCTCCCCTGAACCCTCACGGCTCGATGATTGGTTCCTGGGCTTGTGGCGCCACTCAAAGCCACGCCCCGCCCCGCCCTGCCCCTGTTCCTTTCTTCCCAGAAGTGCATGAAGAGCTGACAAGGTCGTGGGAGGCACTTTTTACTGCCCGGTCTTGATCTTTCAGCTTCCCCGCCCTCACTACCCTTGATGGTGGGACGGCCAAGGGCTATTTGGCAATCCCCCAGTGGATAAAGGCACTCACGGTGCACCTATGCCCGCAGAGCGCCGCCACCTGGCATGGGCGCCCAAAGCTCCCGTCCAAGGCCTGTAGGTTTACGTCGTCTCTGACGGTCAAAGCCTATGGTGCCGCTGGACAAGCCGCCTCCGCCCTGCACGCCATGGCTCTCCTGCAAGTCCGCCAAGGTGCTAAAGGAACTGCACGAGGGTAGTTCCGCCCCAGGATTGATGCAGGAGCTGCGCTTGGCGACCGACCTCGCTCTCCAGGCGACGAAGGTCATGGCGCGGTCTCTCGGGCAGGCGATGTCCACCTTGGTGGTCCAGGAGTGCCACCTTTGGCTCAACCTGGTCGAGATGGGAGAGGCCGACAAGGCACGGTTCCTTGCTGCCCCTATTTCCCAAGTTGGTCAGTCTGGCGACACCGAGGACTTTGCCCAGCAGTTCTCAGCAGTGAAGCAGCAGACAGAGGTTATCCGGCACATCCTGCCCCGGCGCGGCTCAAGATCCCGCACCCCGTCTGCTCATCGCCAAGGGCGTCCCCCTGCGGTGACTGCACCGGCTCCATCTCAGCCTGCCCCTGTGGCCCAGCCCCGCTGTAGAGCCCACCGCAGGAAGCAGATGCCACCCGTCTCGCGGCCGCCAAGAGCCCACGAAAGGCTTCGAAGCGCCCCTGAGACGGGCGACCCAGGGATGACGAAACCTGCTGCTCTGGAGCTGGTAAGCAGACCACTCCATCCCCCGGTCGAGGGCCGGGAGGAGAATCTTTTGTTACCTTTGCATTTAATTGCGCTGCATGCCCAAGTGGCTGCAGTACCCAAGAGTTCAGCAAGAGCGGTCTCCTTGTTCCCTGGGTCACATATCCGGTGTGCACGGCTGTTATCACGACCACCGTCCACCACTCTATTTGGCAGGTTTGGCGCTCCAGCGGCGGTCTCTCCGGCCCTGAGCGCCCAGCTGTGGCACAGATCCACCCCCAATGTGACAGTCTCCATGGGTCACGAGGACAGGCCTCTTCCTCCCCCGTCCCATGCTGTTCCGGGGGTGGTCACAAGGAGCCAGGTAAGTACTTCGATGTCCCTGAACTCAGCACGGCCACGACACGGTGTGGCACCTCAGGCTCCGCCCGCTGTGAGGCCCCATCCACCAGTACGTCTGACGAGATTGTTCTTCCGGCCGAGATGAAGAAGGGGTTTTACAGCCCCTACTTCACCGTACCGAAAAAAAGCGGTGGATTGCAGCCAATCTTGGACCTGCGAGTACTGAACCGGGCTTTACACAGCCTCCCGTCCTAGATGCTGACACAAAGACATACTCTAGCGAGCGTCCGGCATCAAGATTGGTTCATGGCGGTAGACCTGAAGGACGCGTACTTCCATGTCTCGATTCTACCTCGACACACACCCTTCCTGCGGTTTGCATTCAAGGGTTGGGCGTATGCAAGGTACTTGTACTGCAAGGTCCTCCCTTTCGGTCTGTCGTTGTTCCCTTGCGTTCCCTTGAGGCAGCCCGCTAAGTGAAGTGGGCATTCGCATCCTCAACTAGCCCGACAGTTGACTAATCCTAGCTCACTCTCGGGATGTGTTGTGTGCACACAGGGACCTGGTGCTCTTGCACCTCAGCCGACTAGGGCTTCGGGTCAACTGGGAAAAGAGCAAGCTCCTCCCGGTTCAGAGCACCTCTTTTCTCGGTTTGGAGTTGGACTCAGTCTCGTTGACGGCGCGCCTCACGAACGAGTGTGCAAAGTCGGTGCTGACCTGCTTGAAGGCGTTCAAACAGAAAATAGTGGTTCCACTGAAATTTTTTCAGAGGCTCCTGGGGCGTATGGCATCCTCAGCGGTGGCCACTCCGCTCGGGTTGATGCATATGAGACCGCTTCAGCACTGGCTTCAGACTTGAGTCCCGAGATGGGCATGGCACCACGGAACACATCACGTGGCCATCACGCCGATCTGTCACCATCTCTTCAGCCCTTGGACCGACCTCACAGGCAGGCATTCCCCTAGAGCAGGTCTCCAGGCACGTCGTGGTCACGACAGATGCCTCCAAAACAGGCTGGGGCACTGTTTGCAACGGGCATGCAGCCGCCAGCTTATGGACAGGCCCGCGGCTGCGTTGGCACATCAACTGCCTCGAGTTGCTGGCAATTCTGCTCGCCCTGCGGAGGTTCTGGCCGTTGATCCAGGACAAGCACGTGTTACCTCGGACAGACAATGAGGCAACGGTAGCATATGTCAACTGTCAAGGTGGTCTGCACTCCCGTTGTATGTCACAACTCGCCCACCATCTCCTCCTCTGGAGTCAGCAGCACCTCAAGTCGCTGCGAGTCACTCACATCCCGGGCGACCTCAACACTGCAGCGGATGCACTGTAATGGAAGGTTACCCTCAGGGGAGAGTGGAGACTCCACCCTCAGGTGGTCCAGTTGAACTGGAATCGATTTGGATAGGCACAGGTAGACCTGTTCGCCTCCCATGAATCCTCCCACTGCCCGCTCTGGTACGCCCTGACCGAGGCACCTCTCGGTATAGATGCACTGGCACACAGCTGGCCCCCTGAACTGCGCAAATATCCCCCCCAGTGAGCCTACTTGCACAGACCCTGTGCAAGGTCAGGGAGGACGAGGAGCAGGTCGTCCTTGTAGCACCCTACTGGCCCATCCAGATGTGGTTCTCGGACCTCATGCTCCTTGCGACAGCCCCCCGGCGAATTTCCCTGAGGAAGGACCTTCTTTCTCAGGGACGGGGCACCATCTGGCACCCGTGACCAGACCTCTGGAATTTCCATGTCTAGCCCATGTCTTTCCATGGTGGTAGACACGATCACTCAGTCTAGGGCCCCCTCTGCGAGGTGCCTGTATGCCTTTAAGTGGCATCTGTTCGCTAAGTGATTTTCTTCCCGATGGGAAGACCCCCAGAGATGCGCAGTCGGATCGGTGCATTCCTTCCGGCAGGAGAGGTGGGAAGGGCGGCTGTCCCCTTCCACCTTGAAGGTGTATGTAACCGCTATAGCAGCACGCCACGACACAGTGGGCGGTAAATCCTTAGGGAAGCATGACCTGATCATCAGGTTCCTGAGAGGCATCAGGAGGCTGAATCCCTCCAGACCGTGCCTCGTTCCCTCATGGGACCTCTCTGTAGTTCTTCAGGGTCTACAGAGAACTCCCTTTGAGCCTTTGCAGTTAGCTGAGCTTAAGGCACTCTCCTTGAAGACTGCCCTCCTGACTGCGCTCACTTCCATCAAGAGGGTAGGAGACCTGCAAGCGATCTCTGTCAGCTAAACGTGCCTGGAGTTCGGTCCGGGCTACTCTCACGTGATCTTGAGACCCTGACCAAGCTATGTGCCCAAGGTTCCCACGACCCCTTTTAAGGACCAGGTGGTGAACCTGCAAGCGCTGCCCCAGGAGGAGGCAGACCCAGCCCTGTTGCTGTGTCCGGTGCGAACTTTACGCATCTATTTGGATCGCACGCAGAGCTTTAGAGTATCTGAGCAGCTCTTTGTCTGCTTTGGTGCACAGCGGAAAGGAAGTGCTGTCTCCAAGCAGAGGATCACCCACTGGCTCATTGACGCCTCTCTAATAGACATTTGCAGAGCAGCGGGCTGGGTAACACCCAACACCTTTGTGAGGTTCTACAACCTCCGAGTGGAACCAGTTTTGTCCCGTGTAGTGGCACGCAATACAAGCAGATAAGTCCGGGATAGCCGGCCGGATGTATCACTTGCACATAGCGCCTTTCACCTCCCCTGAGCTGAAGACGTGCGCCATTAACTCCCAGTAGTGTTCACAAACTATGTTCCCTGGTTGACTTCCTCAGATCCCTATGGCAGTTGAGTTTTCGGAGACACTCGCTGCCGGCCCAGTACACATGCTAACTAAAAGCCCTGTTCTGGGGTAGGTGCTCCGCATGTGGTGGTTCCCTGTAGGTAACCCCACGTGATGTATATCTTCCGCTAATTCGTTTCCCTGTTGGCAAACTGCATCTTCCTTGGGCAGAGGCCCCTCTGCCACAGTCTCCATGTTTGTAGTAACTCCTCCCCTGTTGGGTAGGACCTACCATGAGACTTCTCCACATGACATACTTCTGACATAGCTCGGCAAGACCGTGTGATGTATTCCCACTTAAATATCCTCCCTCTCTTTGGGCAAGGTGTGGTCTCCGTGGTGTCCTCCCCTTGGGAGGGACACCCCCCGACTAGAACTGGTCGGACCAGTCGGATAATCCCCCTTTTTATAGGGAGTGGAAAAAAAAAGAAGGGGAAAAGAGGCCACGACTGGGCTAGCCTGTCTCTATCTTTTGGGTAGTCAACTTGTCCCCAAAGGGCCGTTCGACACTCATAACTATGTTGGGGGAGGTTACGTGTCGGCCTGGTGCACTGGCTACAGTTGTCTGCCGTCACACACCGCCAGTTCACGTTACACAGTTCAGCCAGTTGCGGCGTTTTGTATAGGGACCCCTAGTGTCACTACATTGACACAACGTCGAGTGAGTGACAGATAGGGAACGTCATGGTTACTTGTGTAACCTCCATTCCCTGATGGAGGGAACGAGACGTTGTGTCCCTCCTGCCACAATGCTGAACTACCCGCTGAAATGGCCGGGACCTTGTCTCGGCTCCTCAGCATAAAACCTGAATGTGTGGTTGCATACCAGCTCCTTTTATACCTGTATGTCTGGGGGAGTGGTATGCAAATACCACTCGCCAATTTTCATTGGCCTTTTATCAAAGACCAGAGGTGTCTCGGGCTCCCAAGAGTGACCCCTAGTGTCACTACATCGACACAACGTCTCGTTTCCTCCATCAGGGAATGGAGGTTACACAAGTAACCATGACGTTTTTCACAATTCCTGACATTTAATCGTTGAAAACTTTCTCTGTCTTTGGTAAGTTAGGATCACTACTTTATTTTAAGAATGTGAAATGCCAGAATAATAGTAGAGAGAATTATTTATTTCAGCTTTTATTTCTTTCATCACATTCCCAGTGGGTCAGAAGTTTACATATACTTTGTTATTATTAGGTAGCATTGCCATTTAAATTGTTTAATTTGGGTCAAACATTTTGGGTAGACTTCCACAAGCTTCTCAATTTGCTGGAATTTTTACCCATTCCTCCAGACAGAACTGGTGTAACTGAGTCAGGTTTGTAGGCCTCCTTGCTCGCACATGCTTTTTGAGTCCAGTAATCTTGACCAACCGTTTTGGAGATATCAGTCATTCCCCATTCAAGTAGATAGGAGCCATACTTTTATTCCACTTGTTTACATGTTAGCTGCCCGGGAGCATTCCAAAGATGGCACCCGAGAGACTGACTTGCTTTGAATGGGACTTTGCAGAGACTAACATTTTTTTTTGTGTTCCACACAATCGGATTGAGGTCAGGGCTTTGTGATGGCCACTCTAATGCCTTGATTTTGTTGTCCTTAAGCCATTTTACCACAACTTTGGAGGTATGCTTGGGGTCATTGTCCCATTTGTGACCGAGCTTTAACTTCCTGGCTGTCTTGAGATGTTGCTTGATATCTTGAGATGTTGCTTCAATATATTTCCTTCCTCATGATGCCATCTATTTTGTGAAGTGCACCAGTCCCTCCTGCAGCAAAGCACCCCCACAACATGATGCTGCCACCCCCATGCTTCACGGTTGGGATGGTGTTCTCGGCTTGCAAGCCTCACCTTTTTTCCTCCAAAAATAACGATGGTCATTATGGCCAAACAGTTAAATTTTTGTTTCATTAGACCAGAGGACATTTCTCCATAAAGTAAGATCTTTGTCCCCATGTGCACTTGCAAACTGTAGTCTAGCTTTTTTATGGTGGTTTTGGAGCAGTGGCTTCTTCCTTGCTGATTTGTCTTTCATGTTATGTCAATATAGGACTCGTTTTACTGTGGATATAGATACTTGTCTACCTGTTTCCTCCAGCATCTTCACAAGGTCCTTTGCTGTTGTTCTGGAATTGATTTGCACTTTTCCCACCAAGTTACGTTTATCTCTAGGAGACAGAATGCGTCTCCTTTCTGAGCGGTGTGATGGCTGCGTGGTCCCATGGTGTTTATACTTGCATACTATTGTTTGTACAGATCAACGTGCTACCTTCAGGTGTTTGGAAATTTCTCCCAAGGATGAACCAGACTTGTAGAGGTCAACAATTGTTTTTTCTGAGGTCTTGGCTGATTTCTTTTGATTTTCACATGATGTCAAGCAAAAGGGCACTGAGTTTGAAGGTAGGCCTTCAAATACATCCACAGGTACACCTCCAATTCACTGCACCTCCTTTCAGAAGCTAATTGGATAATTGTCTAAAGGCTTGACATTCATTTTCTGGAATTTTCCAAGCT
Organism: Myxocyprinus asiaticus; assembly: GCF_019703515.2. Lineage (NCBI taxonomy): Eukaryota > Metazoa > Chordata > Actinopteri > Cypriniformes > Catostomidae > Myxocyprinus > Myxocyprinus asiaticus. Next base: position 18,743,926 of record NC_059360.1, read on the forward strand.
GCTTAAAGGCACAGTTAACTTTGTGTATGTAAACTTCTGACCCACTGTAATTGTGATATAGTCAATTAAAAGTGAAACAATCTGTCTGTAAACAATTGTTAGAAAAATTACTCGTGTCATGCACAAAGTAGTAGGCTTGCCAAAACTATAGTTTGCTCATATTAAATCTGTGGAGTGGTTAAAAAATGACCTCAACCTAAGTATATGTAAACTTCTGACTTCAACTGTATCATAATATAATTATGGATATTATTATTATTAATAGTACCACTACTACTACTACTACTACTACTAATAATATTAGTAATAAATATTTATAATGCATATTATGAATATTGTTATTGATATTATTATTATTGAAAATTGGTTCTGTATATTGGTTATCAGACACTTTATAATTTAATTTATAATTAAAAACAAAAATACAGTATAAAACAAAAAAGACAATATAGGTTGATCTCTAGTTCATATGGATGTATGAAGGATAGTAATGTGTAAACATTTTTTTGAGGGTGTGGAAAGCAGGGATACAGCGAATTGGATTTCCGAAATCACAACTTGACCCACCTCTCTGGAATTCTCATTGGTCTGTGAATGCCTACATTGTTGATGATCACTTTCGCAAACCCTTGCGTTTTTCTTCTACGTTCCTGTGATGCATCATACCCACTGAAATCAATGGTTTTGCAGCATTCTCTGACGCAGCATAAAATCTTAGGGTGCCTACACTCTAGGAAAATGTGAAAGGTCAGTTTGGAAGGCGTGTACCAGACGGAAAAGGCAGTTCAGTTTGAAAACAAGCAGCAGTCCAGTTGCTGAGATAAAGATACTGTAGCTATCTAAAATATAACTTTTTGACAATGTACCAGTAAACACCGAAACACTTTTCCAGGCTCTCCCTCTACAATAACTGTCTTTGTAGCCTGGCAGAAAAACATAATAAAGGACAGGGAATGAACAGGCCGCATGTATGTGTTAGTCTTCCATGTTTTTTCTATTTCACATCGTAGCTAGTCCCGCTTTTCCAAAATTCTCATTGGTCAACGCATGCCTACTTCAGAGTGTGTTGCAGCAAAAGTTGAAATGCAGAGTAAACTCTAGTATGTAGAGTATACAAAACTTTTTCTATTTAAACATTCGCTACCTAGACGTCTTGGCCGTTGCGGCGCGTCTAGCTTTTTTCAGCATCTCGTGCAGGAGCACTGTGTTTTTCAGACGCTGTATCAGGTAAAAAAAGAAAGGCAACTTTTAAAAGTGCATCTCAAAACCAACCTAGTCTCATAAAATGGACATTACTATAACTACATTTGTGGAAACCAAGTTTTACATGCCACTTTCTATGTTTTGCTGCAGTGTCCTTGTGAAAGTAACACAAAAGGCACTACAATAACTGTGCTTTTTATTCACTTCCACACAAATCACAGGAACTTTGGCTGTTTATGAGTTTATAAACACTTATGTTTTGCTCTATTACTCACACCCTGCTATGTCATGATAACAAAACACTTTTACTCTAGCGCATAATTTGAAAAACAATACATTTTAATGCTTGTATTACAGACCCACCTACATTTACACACTTAATCCAGTGTGATCGACTTCCACAGTAGCTCTCATGATAGAGTATTGGACTTTGGACTTGGAGACCAAACCTCAAGCCAAGCCAAGGATGCTCGAAACGAAACTAAAAGTGAAGCGAAAGTGCCATAGAAGCGACACGAAATGACGTGGTTGCTTCAGTAAATGTGCTTTTCATGTCTAATTTGCTTTTAAAACATTACCGGTTATGTTTAGGTGTTGGTTTAGGGTAAGGATGTCTATTTTGTTGTCCTCTGATTTATCTTTTAGAAAACTATTGGTTAGGTTTAGTTTAAAGTTTTAGGTTAGGGAGGCACGTTTTCCTCAAAACATCCATCTAATATTCACCTCAAAAATAGGTTTGTTACTACATAATTTCACTTGCTTTTGGCGCCCCCCGCTGGACATTTCACATGGAAACTGCATTTTGCCATTGTCACGTAAATTTCATGAGATCAGGCAGCTCAAAACACCTGTGTTCTGTTAAGGCCAAAGTATACTTTGTTTTTTCTCATGTGTGGTGCAAATTCTGTCATTAGCACAGTTCGTGCGGACTGTCTGCATGCAGCCCAGTTTTTCTAAACACACGAATTGTCATCAGCACATGTGCCTGCCATTGACTGTACCAAAAAGTATCACAAAGCTGTCGTAGTGTGCATGCTGAACACGTCCGTACAGGCTCGTGGTCAAATTATACAAAGTATACCATTTCCTTCATATGTGTTGCACTGCCTTTTTGTAGTGCAAGAACATGTTCAGTCTGATCGGTTTCTTAGAATAGCAGCAGCTCTTCAACACATAGTTACACACTCCGAAATCCCATAAAGATTTTCGTAGAGATTTTCTTTTCCCAAATAGTTCATCATTCTGGAAATTCCTAGATATCAACATTCTCTAAAACATTCAGAGGTGATGTTAACATACCTGCAGGTAGCTCCATGCCCTGGTATGATCTCACACAGGCCTCCATTCAGACAGTATTCTGGCTGTATGTCACAGATGTTCGTGCAGGGAAGGCCATTCATCGTACTATAGCCTGGATCACAGAGACACTCGGGCTCTGTGGTTAGAATGTTTACCACACAGCGAGAGAACTCGTTGCATGCCATAAACTTACACGGATCACTGTGATCTGCTGGTGAAGACAATGAGGACTAATTGGTTTTAAATACTTACGTCCAGACAGACAAAGATGCTTAGAGACTTAATACATGTGTGCTGATCCCTTTACGTTAATGTAGATGCGTTTGTTTACACTTCTTAATAAGGAGCAACCAGATTTCTCTTTGTAGACATTGGACATCTTTCACTGCCAAGAAGACCAGCTTAGAATTTACATGCTGGCCCTTACAAAAATCCAGAGTTTATGGAAAATATGCCGCAAACTTATAGCAAATTCGCCACTGATTATTTTCACATGCAAATGAGCTTAGTGGCAAACCTTCGGCAAATTGTCCATTGTTGCCAAAGGTTTGCTGCAAGTTTACTACTACCGGTGAAGAGCTGAAAACTTTTGACAAACATTTGTGGCGAATAACAAACTCATTCGCATGTGAAAATAATGAGTAGCAAATTTGCGGCAAGTTTGTGGCAAATTTGCCATGAACTCTCGATTTTTGTAAGGGGGCCCAAACTGGTTTATGTTGGTTCATGTTGTTCACCAGCAAAAACATTCAACAACTAGCTGGAAAGCTACTTAGGGATAGTTCACCCCAAAAATTCTATCGTAATTTGCTCATCCTCTTTTGTTCCGAACCAGTATGACTTTCATTCTTCCGTGAAACACAAAAGGAGATGTTAGGCTCTGTCATAATTATTTTTCATTAAATGGACAAGAGATTAAATTAAAGTTATTGGTGACTTAGGCCAGAGACAGTTTAGCATAGATGGTATTAAAATGAATGTGAAAAATTGGAATGGCCAGCGGATGTAGAAAGTACGTCCCGCCTTACAGGTAAAAGAACCAATCACTTTTCAGATACAGATCTCGCTGTCAATCAATTAGCTGAAACCGCCTGAAAAATAGTGTTTGTATGGTGATCTGAGCTAAAGAAGCAAAGTTTGTGATACCACTGTAGTCAGATTTTACTGCTGATTGTAAATATGTTCTTTGATCGTAATCTTGACCCACCATTTTGGAGATATCAGCCATTCCCTATTCAAGTAGATAGGAGCCATACTTTTATTCCACTTGTTTACATATTATCTGCCCAGGAGCATTCCAAAGATGGCCGCCGAGTGGACTGACTTGATTTGAATGGGACTTTGCAGAGACTAAAATCTTCGTTTGTGTTCCACAGAAGAATGAAGGTCATATGGGTTTGGAACAACATGAGGGGGAGTTTTTTGGTGAACTATCTCTGTAGGAAGCTTGGTGGATATACCAGCATACCAGTATCCTAAACAACATATGGTGGTGACCCACAATGCTTGTCTTTTCAACAGGGTTACCTGCTTCCACATCCACTGATTGCGAGTCGATTTCTATGTCCAGTCTCTTAGATGCAGCACTGCAGAAGTCCTCAAGTATGCAGTGTACTGTCTCCGTAACATTGTATGGAACTGGTTTGGCTAATTTCATCTTGCTATTGACAACCACACTGCCATTCCTGAAGTTCAGAATCTCCAGCTCTTTAAATCCAGTCAGGTTGGACTGTAGATATGGCAGGAGCTGAGGAAAAAGAGGTATAAAAGTTTAATTAGAGATAACGACTTTTCTTTCATCATAGCTGACTTGTGAAAACTGGTTAATTGTGCATGAACGTAATGCAGCTCTGATGCAAAACCTTTGGAATTGTCAATTCAAAAGCAATTGCTCGACTTCTGAGACTGAAAGATTTTGCCTGGTGTCTGTCTCTCATCCTATTACAATATGCTAAAATCTTTTCAATGCTCATTTCACTCCGCACGAGGAGGGCCATTTACAGATAAAGACGGCTGTTCAGGAGAAATAGGGCGTAGCAGCTCAGTCATCCATCTTTGCTCAAGATTTCAAGAGTCCGATTGCACCACTCACACAAAAGATGGAGGACTTGAAGATATCATATATGCATAAAGACATGCCTGACTTATTTGCATTCAGAAAATATCAATCTCTCAAATACGAGATTAAAAGTGTGAAATTAAAACTAGATTTTTGCATTTTCAAAGGATAATGGGAATGGTGCTGTCCTGTGCAAAAATTTGCTGCCAGGATGTTGCAATACAGTTGCTAAGGGGTTCTGAGTTACATGCAGAACATTAATACTTAGGCTTAGGAGTTTGTTAAAATCCCTAACCCTGAATATGAGCAACAGTTCCCTTAAGGGGGCGTTCACACAGAATGTGTTTTTGTTTCTTCTAAGTAAAGGTGTGCTAGACAGACTTCTTTGTATGAAAGCTAATTTCTGCCACATGGAAACAAAAATAAAATAATGATAAATTATGAGATACTTATTCATATTTATGAGATAAAAAGAGATAATAATTACAATAGATTTAAAGTCATAGTTTTGTGATAGAAAGTCATAATGTGTTATATGAGAGTTAAAGACACTTGTGAAAGAAAAAAAATAGTTTTCTGCCTACGTAAGGCACATTTTTATTACCACAGAAGCACGTCAAGTCTTAACTATCGCCAAAATGCAGAATGAGACATTTTTGTCTGTAAGCGCTTTTCATGGGGAATTCAAAGCGCCGTTTGACACTGACGTTGATGCCCTGATGTGAATCATGAACGCAGCTTCATGATTGCTGTAACAAAGAGGATAGCCACAGTCTAACGGCAGACTAATATTGTGGAGGATGACAGTTTAAGAGATTTAATGCCCACTGCAATGAAAATGCAAACTATGTGGGGACTAGCTCTTTCTATTAATCAATCTCCCACTTAGACTTTGGGAAACATTTAATGTTACTTGATTTGCTGCTATTTTAATGCATTTCTATCTTTATACTGTGGAAGGTTTTGTTTGGAAAATGTTAATTAAGCATTATATTGTTACATATTGTTTTGTTTTCTTTCCAAAGATGGAAATAAATGCATTTTGACAGGAAAAGTATAGTCAAATTTCAGCACTTTCAAAATCTGTGATTAATCACGATTAACTACAAACAAGTATGTGATTAATCACAAATAAAAAATGTAATCAACTGACAGCACTAATTTTTATCTCATAATTATTAAATGTTTCCTCAAAATTATGACTTTGAATCTAATAATTATGAATTTTCTTTTCATTTGACAGAAACAGGCTTCTGTATCTTTGACAATTGCACGTCTTGCTGGTTTTTCAGCATCTTGCGAAGAGATCCTGTATTTTTAAGATGTTGTTTCAAGTTAAAAGAACTTAAAAAAGTGTCTTGAGACACTGCCATTCTGTTACATTAGTTGCATTGCGTCAAACTATTTTTAGCATAAGGGTCTCAATGGCCCCTTAGCAAGCACAACTATATATTTATAAAACAAGACACAGTAAAGAAATTAAGCATCTATTTGTTGAATAAAGCATCTATAATTTATATGTTAGTGCACAGCATCACTAAAACCAAGTATACATTCAGTAAGGGAATTTCTGTTGAGAGTTTTCGGTTTTCGCAACTAAAGTTTGGTCAGAGAACGCTAGAGAGCAATAAAACATCACATGGCATCTCCAGCACTTTTTTAGACACACAATGAAGCACAGATCACTGTAACCCCTAATAAGTTAGCAAAACAATCAGTTACATAATTATTTTTAATGTAAGTTTAAGTTAATAAAACTTTCTGATTTTGATTTTATACTCATGCATGTTAATTGCTCTGTAAGTAAGCAAACTCATACATTTTATTGGTACTTAACTTTAATTTGAACTCCTTTGCTGCACTTAAAATGACCATGTAAGCTCAACTTAAATACTTTAAGTAGAGGGAAATTAACTAGCTAGTACTGGCTAGAACTAACTAGTACAGCAAATGCTAGCATGCTGAATGCATGCTAATTGGAAACACTATGCTTTGATTAGCAAAGCAACTGCTCAATAAGTAAAGCAATATATTCTAGAACAAACTAAAATTGTACCTGTCCTCAACCTAAGCTCAAGCTCCAATATTCACCATAATGGTAATCCCATTTTACTTTCCCAAACGTTAACATTAAAGAAACTCTTCTAAATAACACAAAACATTAAACACCAACAAGTCTTCCGCTTTATATTTATCTTGCACAAAAGCACATTATATAACACTTTTACTCTCATTTACACTCATTGTCGAGTACCATGCAAAGAATATGCCAGGAAATAGAAAAGAAATCCCCTGCCCAGTTTCAGTTACATTTAAGTTCCAGTAAATTTAAAGAGACAATTTTATTAAACTCAAAACAATAAAACTATTCAGATTACTTAAAAAGGTATAAGTTTCGTGAACTCAAAAGAAAGAGAAAGTTCCAAATACTCATCAAGGTTAATTTATTTGAACTAATTTGTATGATTTAATTTTTCCCTACTCAAAACAATTAATTATTTTGAGCATTAGAGTTTACAGTGTACTATTCAGTAGAGGCTCGGAATGATGTCCTATTAACGAAGCAGCTCCTTGCCTGTTTACCAGGAGATAATCTGTATTAGTAGGTAGAGCTGATTTGCCAGTCACGATCAACCTCTCACTTCTCGGCTGAGTGCCAGGGCAGAGCAGGTGTTACTGCTGCCCACAGCGCTTGCACTGACTCAGAGCTCATTCTCAATCAATGTTACTGTCTAGCGGATGTAAGTGTCGTGACCTTTGATTGCCATCACTGGACTGAAGGAAACAAATATGTACAGTAGCAGTCAATTCCAAATAGGAAAATAAATGCTAAATGCAACTAATTATCACATGCAACATTGTATTGTATCTGTATTCTAGAATGCTGATTCTGAAAAACATTCTAGCATATTGGAAATTACATTTGTATCTACTGATTTTTTGGGGGGATGCCCTGCCAGTGATGTTCTGTTCTATAATTTTCATTATTAAATGATCATATTTAAATACAGTATAAAATATATGAGGGTGAATTCAGGTAAAGTGGCACAACTTTCATTTGTTATTAGTGTTGTTTTTAAAATAAACTCAGCAAAAAAAGAAACGTCCCTTTTTCAGGACACTGTATTTTAAAGATAATTTTGTAAAAATCCAAATAACTTTACAGATCTTTATTGGAAAGGGTTTAAACAATGTTTTCCATGCTTGTTCAATGTACCATAAACAATTAATGAACATGCACCTGTGGAACGGTCGTTAAAACTCTAACAGCTTACAGACGGTAGGCAATTAAGGTCACAGTTATAAAAACTTAGGACACTAAACAGATCTTTCTACTGACTCTGAAAAACACCAAAAGAAAGATGCCCAGGGTCCCTGCTCATCTGCGTGAACGTGCCTTAGGCATGCTACATGGAGGCATGAGGACTGCAGATGTGGCCAGGGCAATAAATTGCAAGACAGCACTACAGGGAGACAGGAAGGACAGCTGATCATCCTCGCAGTGGCAGATCACATGTAACAACACCTGCACAGGATCGGTACATCCGAATATCACACCTGCGGTACAGGATGGCAACAACAATTGCCTGAGTTACACCGAGAATGCACAATCCCTCCATCAGTGCTCAGACTGTCCGGAATAGGCTGAAAGAGGCTGGACTGAGGGCTTGTTGGCCTGTTGTAAGGCAGGTCCTTACCAGATATCACCAGCAACAACGTCGCCTATGGGCACAAACCCACCTTCACTGGAACAGACAGGACTGGCAAAAAGTTCTCTTCACTGACGAGTCGCAGTTTTGTCTCACCAGGGGTGATGGTCGGACTCGTGTTATTTGTCGAAGGAATGAGCGTTACACCAAGGCTTGTACTCTGGAGTGGGATCGATTTGGAGGTGGAGGGGGCGGTGTGTCACAGCATCATCGTACTGAGCTTGTTGTCATTGCAGGCAATCTCAATGCTGTGTGTTACAGGGAAGACATCCTCATCCCTCATGTGGTACCCTTCCTGCAGGCTCATCCTGACATGACCCTCCAGCATGACAATGCCACCAGCCATACTACTCGTTCTGTGCGTGATTTCCTGCAAGAGAGGAATGTCAGTGTTCTGCCATGGCCAGCGAAGAGCCTGGATCTCAATCCCCTAGTACGTCTGGGACCTGTTGGGTCGGAGGATGAGGGCTAGGGCCATTCCCCCCAGAAATGTCCGGGAACTTGCAAGTGCCTTGGTGGAAGAGTGGGGTAACATCTCACAGCAAGAACTGGCAAATCTGGTGTAGTCCATGAGGAGGAGATGCACTGCAGTACTTAATGCAGCTGGTGGCCACACCAGATACTGACTTAATTTTGACCCCCCCTTTGTTCAGAGACACATTATTCCATTTCTGTTAGTCACATGTCTGTGAAACTTGTTCAGTTTCTGTCTTAGTTGTTGAATCTTTTTATGTTCATACAAATATTTACACATGTTAAGTTTGCTGAAAATAAAAGCAGTTGAAAGTGAGAGGATGTTACTTTTTTGCTGAGTTTATAATACAAATAGCTACTTCAGTGCCTTTCAGAATATTTTAGGATGAAATTAATGCTGATATATAGTAATGAAAGAATGTACACATAATGATGGACAACTAAGCTCAAGCTCTACCTGTATTTACCCTAAATATCTAAAAAATAAATAAATCATATTTGAAAAAAGTTTGCATCCTTTGCATAAACGCAAATATTGGTGTTCTCCATGTCCAATCAAGGTGGTTGCTACTCAAACCAGTAGAGACAGGGCTAAACAAGGACCCTACAAGGTTGAGAGGCTAAAATAAATGCAAACATTGCAAAATATTGCAGCTGTCTCTACAAAAGCTACCAAAACATTGAATTATAAATAGGCAAAATTGATGTGTCTGGTGGAAAATCAATGTTCTTTTTTTCAGAATATAGAAGAACATAAATATACATTGGTTATCAAATTATTCTTTAAAAGCCCATTTATGAATCAATTAACTAATTTTATGGTAATTTCACTTAGATACTTACCAGGGTAGCTTCTGACCAGATTTTAGTTTCTGAGGTTTCACTGTTCTGTTGTTCATGCCAGGAAACTGTATCACAAAACTAGTATGGGCAACCACTTATTATTGGAAATGGAGCTTTTGTCTTTTGGGATTCCCTCTTTAAATGTCAAAGAAATGTAATATATTATTTATCCTAACTTTATTTTATAGAACAGAACATCTAAATGCTGTAACTTGTACAAGAGTCCCTTTAACCTTTTAGAACTGTGTAAAGGATTTAAAAAAAAGTATAAATGTAATTTAACACATAAGTAGACATTATTTTAGACTTTAAGACTCAAAAGTAACACAATAAGCCTCTTACAGAGTCAGTAACAGAAATTCTTCAAACTTCAAACTGTATTCAGTAACCTCTAATTTAGACAAGTCTAGACCCACTATTTTATGGTGGTTTAAAAAAAAAGGTCCTTGCACTCTGCATTTATCCAAATGAGCTAGCATCTTACAAGAGACTGCATTCACCCAGAACCGTACACAAACAAGCCACAAAAGCAATCTCAGTGTATTGCTTTTATTACAATTGATTAATTGAGCTGTTAATTTCAAAATCCACAAAAAAGCTGTCTGATATGTTTCTCACTGAAGAATTAAACTAAGCAATTAGGATACATAAACAACAAAAGCAGTTTAGAGAAACGAAAGAAGAAAATTCCCTAAGGAATTTTTTGCCGTCATCTGTTTTTTTTTTGTGGCCCTTTTAAATGCAGAATCCAAGTACAGACATTATTTTTTGTTGTACACAAATAAGAAAAATTACTGTCCATAGGTTAAATGTACAATGAGTGTGTTTACATGCACACCAATATGCTGATAAAACTAAAAATCAGCTTAATCAAACTGCAGACAATGCAAGAAAACTGTGTTTACATGAGTCTTGAAATCATCAGGTTATTCTCTGCCTTTGACGTTAAACAGGCATGCGCTCAACACTTGCACATTGGATAAGCCGGTAAGAATGACGATAAAGGTTTTTACATGCAAAGTGAAATCGGGGTAGGCACAAATTTGTGTGCCAATCAGTTTTTGCATAAACCGTTTATGACCTTACCCCTATAAAGGAAAATATTAATAGCGTTTACATGACTACTCACGTTGTCGGTATATTAGACATGATCATGGCAAGATCCTGCATGTAAACATGCTCAATTTTAGGATGTTTAGACATGTTAATGCTGGTTAGAGAACTCATTGATCAACAGTTATTGTAGACTAGGAGTCGGCAACCTTTTAGACATGAAGTGGCAATTTTAATTTTCCATGTTAATCACTGCTGACACAAAGCGGATACTTTAACTTGCGACATCAGTGGCTGATGAGGCGTGAATGGTTTGCACGCACTGCACACCTCTGTTGTTGAATAGGGAAGTTTCGTCACACTTTAATAGTATTTAGCTTCCCATTCAGCTCATAACTAAAGAAACACACTGCATGATTATGACAAAGGATTACAACAAGCGGTAGACTGGCATGCCACCACATGCAGGTGCGAAGGACTTCATATAAATAAAATATGATCCTCTTTCTCACTTTTGATCGCATACAAGTGATTAACCCTCAGGTTGCCAAGTCCTGTTGTAGACAGTTATTCTTAACTGTGATCAGTGGGAAGTGATTAGAAAAAGTGCAGAGATTTAGTGCAAAAAAAACTGGATAAAGATCCAGAAAACTCGGATATAGATGTACCGGTATTGAGGCTAATGTCCTCTGTTCTCTTTCAGCCTTTGGACTAGAGGCCTCAGGGTTTGGTGAGTCAGTTGGTTCAGAGAATTGTCTCTAGTTGAAAAAAAAAAAGATTTTTGTTTTGAAATCACCATAAAGGGTTCCATTTCTGGCCATTTCTATGTGACTTTTCTGTCTATATTGAATAAGGTAACCAGGTTCAGAGCAAAAAAAAGAAAAAAAAAAATGTGACAGACTTATATTAAATATGTTTTCTAGCACAAATAGTACAGAAATGTAATCCGCTGTTTTGCCTGTCAGTCACCCACAATCAAAGACTGTATAGAAAATATATATTTAATTTCAAACAGTACAGTTCTCGCATGCTATCTGTCAAGTCCCTGCAGACAGATGACAATGTTTAAATATAACATTTTCCTTTCATGCATTGTAACACACAAAGATGTATAGCTAACAATAAAGTGAGGTTAAAAAGGTATGTAGTAAGAGAAAGTCAAAGACATATGTGTGTTTACTTACCAGTTCGAGAAACGTATTCTCCAGTGATTTGTACTCAGGAGAGCTCTTGTTGAAAAGATCCTCTGAAAACATCATATTAGTCACACGTAAGCTAAAAAACACCAATAACTCTTTGGCCTGGTTAGAAGCCATCATTGAAAGAGTCGTAACATGGCCTTGAGGAGTGGCCGAGGATTGCAGGTGCTCGTCCTTTTCTGAGGGTAATCTACTCACAAAGTCCTCAATTTCTTCCACTTCATCAGACTGTTCTAAGTCCTCTTGTGTGTCAGTGTCATTATCTGTAACACCTTCATGTTGTGGAGGTGAAGAAGTCCAGAGCGGCTGTTCCTTTTCATCCAGGAAATTGTCAGGGGTCACATGTGAAATGGGGCCTTCAGTGGGTGTTAGCCCTGAGGGAATTGATGCAGGGACAATTGATTCTAGAGTGGGCAAAGGAGACCCCTTAGGAAGAAGTGCTTCTACAGTGTCAGGTACAGATTGAGACTCCACATGGTCACTAGGGTCAATTGCAATAGGCGACTCTGGGCTATCAATTAGACTAGTAGGTTGTGAAGAAAGACCTTCAGTAGTGGTCTCTAAAGGTTCAGTGGAGCTAATTGTTTCATCTTCTTGAAAGATAGCTTCTTGAGGTCGCTCTGTCAGGGTTAGGGTTTCCACGATTGATGATGTTTTCTCTGCTGGAGAGGCCCCTGGTGTCAAATCAAAATCCATTTCTGGCTGAGTTGAAGTAGATGCTTTTGCTACTTCAAAAGAATCCAAGTCTAGTGAGGCAGCTGTGGAAACAATTTCATTTCCAACATCCTCTTTAGATGTCTTTGATGGGTAATCCACTGTAGGGGTTCTTGGAGATCCTTGAAAACAAAAGAGCCAGTTTCAGGGAGTGTCTTTGCAAATGCATCTAATTATATAATTAGAAATAATTCTGTAATTCTTAGGGGCTGTCCACATGTTTTTGCATCCGTCTGTATTCCTTTTCCATTCTTTTTCTATGTAAACAGTGTTTCCCAATCCTGGTCCTAGAGTCCCCAACACCACTGCACATTTTGGACGTCTCTCTTATTTGACACCCAATTAAGGTCATGAAGTCTCTACTAACAAACTGATGAATTGAATCAGGTGTTAGATTATAGAGACATCCCAAATGTGTAATGTTGGGGGCAGGGGCAGACTGGGAAGAAAAATCAGCCCTCGATTTTACATAGAAAAAGGCCCAAAAGTTGTTGAGCGGGGGGATTTGTGTCACTGTCCTTTTCGGCATACCATGGTGCCGTTTTGCGGCCCTCTTCGGTCTGTCGTGGCCCGTTCAGCATTAAGGGGCAGCCTGTTTCAGCTTATCGCCGCCCGTTCGGCTCGTTTCACAGCCGGCCCCTGGAAATGTCCCAGTTCTCACTATGGCCAGTCCACCCCTGGTTGGGAGTACTCCAGGACTAGGATTAGGAAACACTATGCAAGATGGATGTCTTTGAGCTTTGCGCCATGTCATGCTGTTTTTTATGCAACTTGTGCAGGAGCACCACATTTTTAGATGCCATGTCGAGTTAAAAGAACTTATCAAATGTGACTCGAGACACCTGTGCTCTGTTCTATTCATTGTGCTGTATCTAGGTGTTTTTAGTGCAATAATGCATTTGGTCTGAATGGTCTAACATAGGGGTCTTACTTTGAAAGCAGATGCGCTTGTACAGTGACTCACTACTCACTACAAATTTGAAAGATTTACCTCCAGTCACTAAAGTGTCTTCAGTTATTAGTCTTTCTTTCTTTGAATCCTCAAGTGAGGGGCTTGTGATTAGCTCTGTGGCTGGCTGCTCTGTTATTGCAGCCAGTTTGGTCACAGGGGACGATTTATCAGGTACCACCTCCTGTGTAACAGTTCTTTCTGTCCAGTCACCCAACACTACTTGAGTCCTGTCAGGGTCTAGATCTCCAGAAGAGATCCCAGTACTCCCAGAAGACATTATAGTCTCCTCAGAGGTGACTTCTGTGGACTGTGTACTAATTTCCCCAGGTAAAAATCCTGTTTCTTCTCTTTTCTGTGTACTAAATCTTGTGCTCTCCTGCTCCTCTGCTGTTGGAAAGTCTGTACAGGATGAATCAAATAAGGTTAAATATATGCAGTCCACGAAGGGCCTGTATTGACTGTATTTATTTTGTGTACCTGTTTCGAAAGTAAGGGAAAGCATGTCCACAGGTAGAGATGTGTCCTCGCTTAGTGCCTTGGCCACAATGCCCTTTAGGACTCCCTCCATGCCAGATTCATCTGCTGCCCCTGTGTCTCCTGTGGCCCTCACTCCATTAGTCTCAAACACCACAGCATACCGTGCTGTTGCACCTTCAGTTCTGCTCAGTGTTATGAGGGGAATTATAAGAGCAGTGTCATGGGACCATTGGAATGCTCACAGTAAGGATGAATTCGGGTAAATTGGGCCACTTTTTGACATTGAACGGTGTATTTTCACTTGGTCACTTCATTCGTTTTTACTGATCGGATAGCTCTTAGATAATGTAAAGACCCTCAAGATGCATTCAAGATGGAAAGTAAAATGCATTTACACTCGCTAAGCACTTTATTAGGAACACCTACTTATTCATGCAATTATCTAATCAGCCAATTGTGTGGCAGCAGTGCAATGCATAAAATCATGCAGATAAAGGTCAGGAGCTCCAGTTAATGTTCACATCAACCATCAGAATGGTGAAAAAATGTGATCTCAGTGATTTTGACCGTGGCATGATTGTTGGTGCCAGATGGGCTGGTTTGAGTATTTCTGTAATTGCTGATCTCCTGGGAATTTCACACACAACAGTCTCTAGATTTTACTCAGAATGGTGCCAAAAACAAAAAACACTGTGGACAGAAATGCCTTGTTGATGAGAGAGGTCAACGGAGAATGGCCAGACTGGTTCGAACAGCCAGAAAGGTTAAGGTAACTCAGGTAATCACTCTGTACAATTGTAGTGAGCAGAAATGCATCTCAGAATGCACAACACGTCGAACCTTGAGGCGGATGGGCTAAAACAGCAGAAGACCACGTCAGGCACTTTATTAGGATCATAGTGTTCCTAATAAGTGCTCAGTGAGTGTAAGACATGACTCGGTCAAGTGTAAATGCATCTGGTTATTATGTTTATCCTCTCAAATGGAACTACAGTACATTAGCATACAGAGGTTTGTGAGTCCCGCAGTCCACACAAGAGTGAACAATCATGATGGAGACAGAAACTCTTAAACTTGAAACAAATTATCTATTAAATAACAAAATTAGCATTAGCATCATTGCGGAAGTGAACTCTATTATAATAATTGCACATATTATAATAGGTGGGTGTAATAGATCGGATTTATATAAATTTTTTGGAGACAAATTTATGTGGCCAAGTGCAAGGCCATAACCATGTCTTGAACATTGGGGGGGGGGTTCTCACTGCAAGAACATGACCATGGTAATGTGGTCATGTCTTTCCTTCGTTAGAAGGAATGCCACCCCAGTGGCTCCCTGCCTCGGTCCTACTACCTACGGGTTTGAGGCCATGTCGGTTAGCACTGGGGGTGATTTGGGGACCCCCAATGGGAACCGATCCGCCGGGTAACTCCCCACAGACCTCCCATTCCCCAGTACACTCGTTTGCCCCAGTCAAGTTCTGGGATGAGACCGCCGGCTCGTCTCAGTGCGAGTTCGCGGTCTCACTCCCACCTTCGGGTGTGCACAGGCCGACGCAGAGCTGACGGCCATGCTTGCCCGGGCGGCTGCAAGTGTCGGGCTGGAGTGGAACCCTCTGCCCCACCCTGAACCCTTGCGGCTTGATGATTGGTTCCTGGGCTCGGAGCACTGCTCATGGCCGCGCCCCACCCCGGTCCCTTTCTTCCCGGACCCGATCTCTGAGCTCCTCCGCTCTCACTACCCTCGATGGTGGGGCTGCCAGGGGGTACTTGGAGATTCCCCAGGTGGATAAGGCGGTTGCGGTGCACCTGACTCCCATCCAGGGCCTGTAAGTTTATGTCGTCACTGGCAACTAAAGCCTACATTGCCGCTGGACAGGCCACCTCCGCCCTGCACGCCATGGCTCTCCTGCAAGTGCACCAAGCCAAGGTGCTGAGAGAACTGCACGAGTGTAGTTCTGACATGGGATTGATGCAGGAGCTGCGCTTGGTGACCGATCTTGCCCTCCGGGCGACGAAGGCACTCTTGGGCAGGCGATGTCCACCATGGTGGTCCAGGAGCACCACCTATGGTTCAACTTGGTCGAGATGAGGGAGGCTGACAAGGTACGTTTCCTTGATGCCCCCGTCTCCCAGGCTGACCTATTCGGCGACACAGCAGTACTCAGCGGTCAGGAAGCAGATGGAAGCCATTCAGCATATCCTGCCCTGGCGCGGATCAAGATCCCGCACCCCCTCTGCTCGTCGCCAGGGGCGTCCCCTTCAGGCAGGGTGTGGTCTCCGCGGTGTCTTCCCCTTGGGAAAGGACACCCCCCCCCGACACGGACACTTGTGGCCCCCATCTGAACGATTTCCACTCTTTTTGGGGAGAAAACAGAAGAGAAGAGGCCACGGCTGGGGTGGCCTGTCCCCATTTTTTGCAGTTGACTTGTCCTCGAGGTGCGGGGGACTGTACGACGCTCGTAGGAGCATTGGGGGAGGTTACGTGACGGCCAGGTGCGCTGGCTACGAGGCACACAATGGTTTGCCCGTCTCGCACCGCCAGTCCACGTAACACAGTTCAGCTAGTTGTGGCATTTTGTATAGGGACCCCTAGTGTCACTACATCGACACAACGTCGAGTGAGTGACAGATAGGGAATGTCCTGGTTATTTTCGTAACCTCCGTTCCCTGATGGAGGGAACGAGACATTGTGTCCCTCCTGCCACATCACTGAACTACCCGCTGAAATGGCCGGGACCCTGTCTTGGCTCCTCAGCACAAAACCTGAATGAGTGGTTGCGAGCCAGCTCCTTTTATACCCGTATGTCCGGGGGAGTGGCATGCAAATTCCACTTGCCAATTCCCATTGGCCTTTTCTCAAATATCAGAGGTGTTTGGGCCTCCCAAGGGCGACCCCTAGTGTCACTACATCGACACAACTTCTCGTTCCCCCCATCAGGGAATGGAGGTTACGAAAGTAACCAGGACGTTAATCTGTACAACATTTCAGTCATAAAATAGTGGGCAAATATTGCATGTTTAGTTATATACTGACATCTTACATGACACTAACACTCTCAATCTGAACTGCTGACACTGATGCGTGTGTTCTGCGTGGTGCTGGAATAATCCATGAAATTCCCCAGCTTCTTAAATTTGTGCCCCGCCTTCATCGATTTGATTGGTTATCTCAAATGACATTGATGAGCAGTGTTAGACTACAGTGCATGCTAAACATTTAACATTTTTAAACCATTATGTTATTCCTGCAACAACTTAATGACAATTAAACAGCGGTGCATAATGAACTGCAGCAGAACAGTAACAAGGATATCAATTATTGGGGGGGACAATCTGGCCATATCTGATTTTTTGGGGGGGACTTGTCCCCCTCAAAGTATATTGTGGTTACGGCCATGGCCAGATGTAAATGTGGAATGTGCATAGCCAATCAAATATTAATATGATTGATCAAGCCAGGTGCACACTGAACGTTTATGGTCCTTAATGATTGTCTCTTGCATGCTTGTACGATAAGATCCCAGTGAGATTTTGGGTAAAAGCCATGGAACACTGTGCAACATTATGTCAGATTGTACGATACACAGCCAAGACTTTTTTTCCAGTCGTCCCGATTGACAGTGTTGACTGGGTGTTACATCATCAGGCCATCGTAGGAGCATTCATACTGCATATAAAACCAGGGTTGCTGCAGAGTTTTAAAAATCAAATTTAAGACTTTTAAAAACCTTTTTCAAGACCTGAACAAATAAAATTAATACCGTATCCCCATACCAAAACAAACCAACACAATCTCAAAATAAATCATGTATCACATACTCTTTGATTCATCGCTTGGAACTTTTAACTTTAAAGACATTTTAACTTTGAAATACATTGGGGACTCTTGAAATGTTTGCGCTTCACTGCTTCCAGCTACTCATTCAAACAAATAAGGGATTTAAAATGTATACTCCTACAATAATCTACAATGTATTACAATATAAACAGTTAAAAGAAAACATTGTCATATTTCATAAACACTATACCATCATCATCAACAGTTGATCTTTAGTGATAGTTTGTCATAAGTTTCCGATATGGCTTAATGATTGTGGACTGCTCTGCAACAGCTGAAAACACTCACAAACCCCTGCATGCTTGGAGAAAATACAAGTCACGTTTTCACTTTGAAGGATGCAGTGCATGCATTTATTTAATTAAATCGTATTTGTTTGAAGTTTGATAATCACATTAGGTCATATCAAGACTCCTGTCTTTCCTGTAAGACCTCTTTAAACAAAAATTAAGACTTCTGTTGTATCATTTAAGTTATTTAAGACTTTTTATGACCTTAAATTTTGGAAAACTGAATTTTAGACATTTTAAGACTTTTTAAGGATCCACGGGAACCCTGATGATGCAAAATTTCAGACACTACCAGAACTTCCTCGTAGGGTAAGATACATCACAAAGGCAATGAATCATCTGTCAGAGAACATGTCACACTAAGCAATCGAAGTCTGCCCATTTTGCCCTATGACAAAATAAATTTTTATGATCCCAGAAATTTGTCTCAGGCGGCAAAATTGTGGCCAAAATTGTACATTGTTATCCTGGCTTAAGTGTAGATAGGCGCTATGATGACTATCAAAATGTTGCCCAATTTACCTAAATTCACCCTGCCTGATCGGCTATCCTAATTATCTTAATTTTCCCAAAAGTTTCCCTGTCATTAGGCAGTGTTATGTTGTGTTGTGAATATAATTCAGATAAAAATAACAGTAAAACAGAACATAATGGTACAGTAATTGGAACACAGGAGTTCTGAATGCAAGTTGCAAAGCAATTCTTCAAATAGTTACCTCGAGCTGCCCCTGTGAGAAAGAATTACCCAACCAAAAATACAATTTTCAAGTTCAATGGAGTGTAATGTAATGGTGAATCCCACAGTTCCAGCATCAACTCACAGAAATCCCAACTCTCGAATCTCTTTAAACCCAGGAAGTTTGTTGAAAACATGCTGCATCTGCAAAAGTGTGAATTGAAATATATGTGATGGGTACAGTATATTTGTATAGCATACAGTAGGGTTCAAAAGTCTGAAAATATAAATCCATAATTACATAATCTATGTATGTACTGTACATAACCCCACATTAAAGATTTCCAGACATGCTACAATCATGTGCCATGGCTCTAGTTTTATCCAATCCAATGGCAGTTTTGAAATGACCCAATTCTTGTTTGGCTTTGCCCTTTACCGTAAGCTACTTTCAAATTCTAGCTCACCTAATAATATTGTCTATGAGTAAACATAGTCTGTCAGAGTAATGGCTAATACTAATTATTGGATAAAGAAATGTAATTGTTTAATTTCATTTCATTTGACAATTAGAAATGAAATGTATTTGCTGAAAATCATTTTACCTAACCTGCTTATAGAGACTGCGAGTGAGGTCTTCATATTGAGGGCTGCCTGGATCACTCAGAAGTTGACTGTTGCCGGGGTCTACTACAGTCACACTGAACTCCACAATGTGCTCCGCCACCCTCTGAGGGACAACATCTGGTGCCCCAATTTCCTATCAGATCAGAGAATAGTCGATTTGTTTGTTTCTAACTTCATCAGTATGTTAAGTGCATATTCTAAAAAGCATGAGAGAGTAGCCTTACTCTGTCAGACTCCATGATGAAAAGCTCGGCAGGACTCTTTGAACCTGTAGTATAAAAGGCCATAAGTCACTCACTTTTTTATAAGATCAACCAATATTTTTTGTCATTCGGGTGGTGAGGACTTACATTTCTTGCCTGGTGCAGGTGTGTGAGCCCTAAAGATAATTGAAAACATGTTGAGGAGGGATGAATCAATCTGAGAATGATAAATGCAATAAAATCTCATTGTCCCCGATAAGGGGGTTGAAAGAATGTTTGTGTGGCTCTAACACCCAAGTGGAATATGTCTGGGCATGGATCCCTCTTATTAAAGTGGATCAGGTCAGAGAGCAATGTTTAGCTAGGCCACCAAATATGAACAAACTTTGTATTTTAAAGGACAGGCTGATATTTTCTCATCTCCCACTAGTCAGGTGACCTCATTCTAGATATTCTGAAGGGTTTAGCCCCTAAATGAAGACAGTAAATCATCATACCATTAATAATGCAACAAAGAAGCACCCTTGGATTCAACATCATCTTCGGGATTCTTACCTCTCCTGTTCATCTTGAGCATTCACTCTCTGTAAAGTATAAAAACTTCTTTGAGAATGTACAACAAGAAAATACATTTATTAGTTTGATAATACTCACAAGTTTTGGCTATATAGAGCTGGGCCTCATTTCCTAAAAGAATAGTAAGTTTAAGTAGATCGTAGAATCCATCTTACAATTCATTTTAGTTTTGCAGGCTGTTTCCCAAAGCCATTGTAACTTAAGTAGTACTTGAAAATGGTTGTAGATTTACGAGTGCTCTAGAGTAATCTTAGAGTGCTAAGAACATCGTAAGGAGACTGACTAATGCAGTCACCTGCAGGACAATCGCAAAAGTACACAATGCAGAATTTGTGAAAACGAAAATTTGTAAACACACATCTAATGAAAGAAGCAATGATTGTCTAAAGGTAATAGATCGTTCTGCACAAAATGATCCCAAAACTGCATTTAATTACCCTTACAAAAATCGAGAGTTCATGGCAAATTTGCTGCAAATTTTTTTAAGGGTAGTCTAAGTAGTTAATTATGTTGTGATTTAAGGAATTAAATGTAAAAAAAAAATTCCCAGTGAGTTAAATAATAAGTATTTTTAAAGTTACGCACAAATATGAGGAAGTTACAATGATGAGCAACACTACACTGTCACATTTCAGCACTTTACATATACAGACCACTCTCTTAAGTAACACTCAAGCACGTCTTTGTGTGGTTGTGCTAAGTCAGCTTTGGGAAACACACGTAAAAAATAACGAACGTTCGTAAAATTTCTTGTAGAAAACGCTCTTAACTGCTAAGAAATGTTTGGAAACGAGGCCCTGTTCAGTTTGCAATCCTAAAACCAGGAAGAGAATTAGCATTTAGCAATTAGCATTAGCAGAGTCATGGATTCCTTTGAAATTTCCAATAGGTTTTAAGAATAGTGGTTTGCAATTTTAGTTAATTAATGAGTTAATTCATTTAGTTAATTATGTCTTACCTCGAACTAAAATTTTGAAGCCGCTGTGTTTTTTTAAAAACATATGTTGTTAACAAGTTGCTAAATAAGGTGTACTAGGACCACAAAGATGTTAGATTATTTGCTTGATGAATTATACAAAAAAGCACAGTAGCTTAAAAATTCTCTTTTAAGCTTAAAATTAAAAGTTTCTTCAAGTATGTTAACCATTGAGCTTCAGGAATATTTCACCAGCAAATTAAAATTCTAAGTCTTTCAAAGTCATACTGTAGGTTCTGGTAAGAACGTCTATTTTTTTTTTTTTTTTTTTTTTTTTTATGTCTATTGCGTGTTTATGGGTGCATGAGAGAAGCTCTTTCATGAGTGCTTAATGTTTTTAACGCTTAATACCGCAAGTTCTCGCATGAACATGCAAACCACTTTCTTACAAAAAATCTAGATTTCTAGCAAACTAGCCAAAACTTGCACAAATTAACTGCAAATTTGCCACACATTATTTTCACATTTACTGCAAATGTTTGACAGAAGTTTGCAGATCTTCGCTGGTAGTGGTGAACCTGCAGCAAACCTTTGGCAACAATAGACAATTTGCCACAAATTTGGTGCAAAGCTAATTTGCATGTAAAAATGATTAGTGGCGGATTTGCGGCAAGTTTGCACAAATTTGCCATGAACTCTCGATTTTTGTAAGGGCGAAGGAGATTCTCTCATAGTGCTCATGAATGCACAATGGGTGTCAAGATTTTAGCTGAAAAATGACTTACATTTTGGATGGTTTCTAATGAAAACCTATTGTATGCCATCAGAAGACTTGGAATTTTCATTTTTGGGTGAACTATTCCTTTAAGGTCTGTGGTTAACATTATTTGAATACATTTTTCACAAAAATCTTGACATCCATTGCATGTTTATGAGTACATGAGAGAAGCTTGTTCACAGTGGCAAAGAGTGCGTTTTTAGCACTAAACAATGCAAGTTCTCACGTGATCATGCAAGCCCCTGTAAACAAGTTTCTCTCATGCAGCTCATGATTGTATGACGGACGTCAAGATTTTCGCTGGAAGATTATTATAATGTTTCTCATAGGTTTTCTCACCAATACCTATTGTAAACCTTCAGAAGACTTGTAACATATCGCACAAGCCGCATGGACTAATTCTATGACACTTTTGGGTACTTTTTTTTAAAGCTTTTAAGGGAGTCTTAACCACTGCCATTGTTTTGAAAAGACAGGTTGTGAAAATAAAAAAAAAACATCTCTTTTTGTGTTCTGCATAAATAAGAAAATCATGCCATGTTTGAATAACATGATAAGGTACATGTAAGCAGTGGTGAGTAGTAATGCGTTTGCTTGAGTAACTTTTTGGGAAAAAAAAATACTTTTATGAATATATTTAAAGGTGGGTACTTTTCACTCTTACGCAAGTAAATTTTGAATGAAAATGTTTTACTTTTACTTTGTTACAATAAGTCGTTACATTATTGTTTTAATTTAATAAGTGTAAATAAACGCGTAATTTATTTGGAGATTTTTGAAAGGGACTTTTATGACAGTGGAACTTTACAGCTGGCTCTGTCACAGGAGTCGAGTCCACCACTGCAGCAGCAGCAAGCGTGTCAAATAAACACTTTATTCGCTCCACACCATGAAAAAGAGTAATTTTGTCATGCAATGCCTTCATTTTACACAAAGACAAGTGGATATTTTTCAGGATTAAAATTGCAGCGCTGTAAGCTTTGGCGATTATGATAATGTGGGCTTGTCTGTGTTATTGTTATTTTCAGGATGATTCTGTATCTATGGGCTCTTATGACCTCAGTTTATAACTATACATTTTTCTATCAGTGTTGCAATATATCAGTTCCTAAATTCATATAAACATTTGCATTAAGTTAAGTCTTTCTAGCAAGACAGTCCACTGGCGGCCATCTTTGGAACACTCATGGGAGACTATTTCCAGTCATGCCAGTGCAGCTCCTATCTACTTGAATGGAGAAAGACCAAAATCTCAAAAATGGTTGGTTAAGATTACGATCAAAGAACATATTTCAAATCAGCAATAAAATCTGACAATACTGGAATCATAAATTGTGATTCTTTACCTCATATTACTAAAAAACATCATTTTCCCAGCTTTTATAACTATTGCGCATGTGCGTTCTAGAGTTGATTTACAGGTGATGTCTGTATCTAAAAGTTGATTGGCTTTTTTAACTGTAAGGTGGGACTTCCTTTCTACATCTGTTGACTGTTTGGCTCACAGAGCTCCTATACTGAGTGTTCCAATTTCTCCCATTCATTTTAATAGAAGTGGCCCATCTCTGCTAAATAATCTCTGGTTAAGTGTAAATGTCTTATGCTTTGCGGATCGCATGCTTGACTTCTGGAGCGCGAGCTGACAGTATATCTGCGTGTGCACAGCATTTTTGTGTTTGACAGATGTGATGTTTTTCTCATGGACAACAAAAAACAAGCTCTGAACTTAAAGGAATAGCTCACCCAAAAATGAAAATTTGCTGATAATTTACTCACCCTCAGGCCATCCAAGATGTATCTGAGTTTCTTTCTTCATCAAAACAGAATTTAAGATTTTTAGGATTTCATTTCAGGCCTCCTCCTCTAAACAATGCAAGTAAATATCCTCCATTTTTTGATGGTCCAAAATGCATATTTAGGGTGCATCAAAACAATCCACACAATTATTTTGTCTCCTCCTCCACGTGACGCGTGACCTTACCAACAAGCTTATGCCATCCCTCTTGTGAGCGCACATCAGAGATGTACGGAAGCGAACATTTGTAGTTAAAAAGTATATAAGTATTGTTTTGTTTCTCAAAATAATCAATAATTTGCGTTCAGAAGAACTTTATTTGTCGACTGGAGTCATGTGGATTATTTTGATGCACCCTAAATATGCATTTTGGACTGTCAAAAAATGGAGTACATTCACTTGCATTGTTTAGAGGCGGCGGCCTGAAATGAAATCCTAAAGTCTTAAATTCTGTTTTGATGAAGAAAGAAACTCAGATACATCTTGGACGGCCTGAGGGTGAGTAAATTATCAGCAAATCTTCATTTTTGGTGAACTATTCCTTTAAATAAGCCCAAATACACTTCCAAATACAGAGATAAGTTGCAGTTTACACTTAGTGTACAGAACTAATGATCTAAATTCTTTCGACACTGGAAATACTGTAACTACATTGATCTAAGAATCCATACAGGACTTTAAAAAGCAACAGGACTTTTGAAATTGTGACAGTAGGCGTTAATAAAGCATGCTCTTGTTTCGTTTTAGTCAGCATTATATATAATTGGGCCTGTGGGACATTGTTCACATTTTTCACCATAACAATTACTAGAAACTGGTTTCCTAACTTCACTTTTAATTGACAGATTTTATCACTTAATGTGATAAATCACCCATAAATGAATGTTCTGTCATAATTTCCCATTCTCATGTTGTTCCAAACTTGGGACTTTCTGTATTTTGTGGAACCCAAAAAAAGATATTAGACATAATGTTAGAAACAGACAGTCTCAGTCACCATTCCCTTTTAAAATATATAAAACAAACAAAACAAAAAAAAAAAACATGCAGTGACAGTAAATGGGGACAATAAGGCTAACATTCTGTCTGACATCTCTTTAATTGTGTTGCAGTAAAGAAAGTCATATGATTTGAAACAACATGAGGGTATATGATGACAATTTCTATTAATAATAATAATAATTATTATTATTAGTAGTAGTATTATAATTATTATTATTCTCTAATACATGTTAAATGTGTATTATGTAATGGAATATTGGGGTGTAATCATCCATTATGTTTGATGTGGAAGTAACTAGTTACTCGCTACTTGAGTATTCTTTTAATTGGATACTTTCTTACACTTACTCGAGTAGTTTTTGTACATAACTACTTTTACTTGAGTAAAGATTTTGGGTACTCTACCTACCTCTGCATGTAAGTGGGCAAACTATTCCTTTAATTTAGTCATAAATAATAATAATAAAAAAACACAAAAAATAAAACCTTAGAAATTCCCACTGCGAATTAGCCTTTCCTTTTGGCCTACAAACTGACATCATGACTGAAAAGTTCTATTGGCAGGCCAAATTGACAGCATGGTAATGAACACAAGCAACTACTCACACTGGCTACCATGGCAAGATGCTCCTGTGTGCTACTAAAATTTCGGGCCAAATCATCCATGCAAAGTGAGTCTCTCTGGCAAGTGTACACCCACTGCTGGTACTCCATGGTGTCAGGAACTCTGTCAAGAAAGATCCGGAAGGCCTCCCACACAGCTTCTTGACAAACTGTTAAATATCATGAGAATTATTTACAGAATATTACTACCCCTTCCAACAATTGTGCTATTAAACTAAAAATCTGTGATTAAGCACAGAGAGGACAAACTGCACAGCCCAGACCCAGTTCATAAAAATGTCAGGACACTTAAAGTTCATTATCAGCACTGCTGATAACGTTGTAACCATACTGAGAAGTATTTAGCATCTTGCCTTCTCATTATGCCAACACAGTTATTATGGACATTAATTAAGACCTAACTGCATCTCTGACAGTTACATATGCCCCACCTTTAGATTGTCTGTATCAGAAATGATATCTTGTGCTATTTGCAGCACTGTAAAAATGTTCTGTCAGGTAACCTAAAAATGTGCTACATGTGCTAACAACTGAATTAACTGGTTTAATTCAAGCCAATGCTATTAAAATATTATTTAATATGACATAAACAACCTGAATAAATAGGTTGTACTAAAGACAGTCATTTTTAAGGGTCAGGTCAGGTAGAAATAGCTACTTAAAGGAATAGTTCACACAAAAATGAAAATTCTGTCATTGTTTACTCACCCTCATATTGTTCCAAACATTAACGGAGATGATTGGCAGAATATTAGTGACTGAATGCCTCAGTCCCCATTCATTTTTATTGTATGGGGAACAAGCAGTGTCAACATGCTTCAAAAGTTCTCCTCGTGTTCCAGACTGATCTTACAGTGAAATCGGAAACAGTAGGTTGACTTTTCTTCAGCTGAAATTGGTATGTGCTTATCGAAATTTGAAACACTGTCCCTAGTTCCCAAAGTAGGGCAAGTGTTGTTGGGCATATGGGTACGTGTGAGCTACATTTTCCGACTGTAATGTCCACAGAGGGGCGCCAAATGTGAATTGTAAAACAATTGTTTTCATCTGTGCAGGCTGAAATACAGTGAAGAGGAGTGCATATTTTATAAACTGTACCCCCCAACACAAACCACAAACCTAAACCTAACCATCAGTGGAATAAAAATGTAATGTTAGAGGGAGAAGTGCAACCTCCGAATCACACTCGTCACTAACTATGCGAACGCCAATACTTCCTGGTTTCAACATGGAATCCGAATCTGGGTCTCCTACGCTGCTGATGCAATGTCTTTCCGATTGCGCCACTGAGGAAGGTAAACACGCTTGTCAATGAGTCGGCATAATGTGGCCGATTGGAGTACCGGAAATCTCAGAAACAACATGCCAATTACCGTGTGATCATGTTGCATGTTCCTTGAAAGAAAGTCGTATGGGTTTGGTACGACATGCACATGAGTAAATTATGACAGGCCTTTCATTTCTGGATGAACAATCCACATTTTACAGAGTTATCTGCGTCCATCGTCATATTCCACGCCCAGTTCAAATGTATCTACAGTTCATATATAAAGTTAGGAATTAGGTAGTTAGTAATAGTTAAGAAAACAATAATTTCAAAAATGTTTAAGTAAAAAGTGTGAAAAACACAATGTGAATGCACTAAAACAAATAAAAATGTCCAAAGGGAGTTCTTTACTTGGTTTGACTTTCCATACCTTATTTACTTTGATCTATGGAAACTTCAAAGTAGAGAAATACTTACTAAAAAACTTAAAGAAGCAGGCAAGCCTTCTTTCTTGATAAACTACCTTTATCTACACTTGGTTTCCAGCCATTTCTTTTTTTGGCTTGGCTTGATTCTTCATCTCTCAGAAGGCTCCAAATGACTGGAAAGTTAATTATGATTTATGTTGTAGGCAAATGCTCAATGCTCAGTCCCTGGTGCTGTTTAGGGTAGATGTTGTCCTACCTCTTAATTTGTAGTAGGCTTTATGGCTGGTGACGACCTCTCCCATGCTCTCCTGAGGACACACTTTCACCCCTGTACTAAAAAGCGCCGATCTCTTCGCTCGATGCTTGTCTAAAGAAAGTAAGACTCTGCCATCTGTCAATGGTTTGATGGGCCGTGGAGTCTCCAGGAAGTGCCTGTACTTCACATTTCTGATCCTGAAAATCAAGTTGTCAACGTTGAGTTCTGCAAAGGTCAAAACAACAGTATGTGTTTATTGTTTTAAGATTGGATTAGGACAGGATTAAGTTTACCTGTGGACAGTAAGACAAGAAATCATATAATTACACTTCATGTAATTGTGCTCAGTCAGAATCCATTTTAGACCCAATAAGTCTAGGATTACTTTTCTGAATTAACATTTAACAGGATTAGGCTCTGTAAGTCAAGCAGTCAGTTACAACACCATCCAGACAGATGTTAAGCGCATTCACCAGATAAGAGCTGTAAAGGTCTGTGCTCAATGGTAGTGGTCTAATTGCCTTTGACTGAAAATCACATAATCATTACATAAAAAAAGACTTCAAGAGTTGACTGTTGCAACTGTTTTAAAGGGATAGTTCACCCAAGAATGACAAATTCTGTCATCATTTATTCACCTTCATGTCGTTTCAAACCCATTTGACATTCTTGTTTCTGCAGAACCCAAAAGGAGAAAATTTAATGAATGTCCTTCTTTTCAATACAAAGGAGCTTGATAGTGATCTAGCAAATAGCAAACCTTGGTTCATGGCTGTGATGAAACTAAAATCTATTTCTTGGCAAGTTCATGAGTGCATGAGAGAAGACTTTTTTAAGCTTTTAAGTGAGTCACTATCAGTTGTCACTGTATTGAAATCAGTGAACATGACACCCTTCAAAATTCCTCCTTTTGTGTTGTGCAAAAATAAAAATAAAGTCATACGGGTCTGGAATGGCATGAGAGTTAGTAAATGATGACTGATTTTCATTTTTGGGTGAACTATCCTTTTAAAGCTGAAGTGTGCAATTTCTGCACCACTAGCATTACCAAATGGAAATGCACAAATAAATACAGGTTTTCCAGAACACTCCACCCCATCTCCCATTGGTGGGAAAACGTCCTGGTTACTTGCGTAACCCCCGTTCCCTGATGGAGGGAATGAGAAGTTGTGTCAATGTAGTGACACTAGGGGTCACTCTTGGGAGCCCGAGACACCTCTGCTCTTTGAAAAAAGGCCAATGAAAATTGGCGAGTGGTATTTACATACCACTCCCCTGGACATACGGGTATAAAAGGAGCTGGTATGCAACCACTCATTCAGTTTTTATGCTGAGGAACCGAGACAAGGTCCCGGCCATTTCAGTGGGTAGTTCAGCATTGTGGTAGGAGGGACACAACGTCTCGTTCCCTCCATCAGGGAACGGAGGTTACGCAAGTAACCAGGACATTCCCTATCTGTCACTCACTCGACGTTGTGTCGATGTAGTGACACTAGGGGTCCCTATACAAAATGCCGCAACTGGCTGAACTGTGTTACGTGAACTGGCGGTGTGTGATGGGCAGACCACTGTGTGCCTCATAGCCAGCGCACCAGGCCAACACGTAACCTCCCCCAACACTGTTATGAGTGTCGAACGGCCCTTTGAGACAGGCTAGCCCAGTCGTGGCCTCTTATCCACCTTTTTTTTTCCACTCCCCCAAAAAAGGGGGATTAACCGACTGGGCTGACCAGGTCTAGTCGGGGGTTGTCCCTCCCAAGGGGAGGACACTGCGGAGACCACACCCCACCCAGAGAGGGGAGGTATTTAAGTGGAAATATGTCACATGGTTTTGCCGAGCTATGTCGGAAGTATGCCACGTGGAGAAGTCCCATGGTAGGTCCTACCCTATGGGGGAGGAGTTACTACAAGCATGGAGACTGGGGCAGAGGGGCCTCTGCACAAGGAAGATGCAGTTTGCCAACAGGGAAACGAATTAGCGGAAGATATACATCGCATGGGGTTACCTACGGGGAACTGCCACATGCGGAGCACCTACCCCAGTACAGGGCTTTAGTTAGCACGTGTACTGGGCCGGCAGCGAGTCTCTCCGAAAACTCGTCTGCCACAGTGGGTCTTCCGCGTCCCATCCAGGGGCCAGACATGGAGATTCCAGAGGTCTGGTCGTGGGTGCCAGATAGTGCCCCGTCCCTGAGAAAGAAGGTCCTTCCTCAGGGGAATTCGCCAGGGGGGGCTGTCGCAAAGAGTGTGAGGTATGACAACCACGTTTGGTTGGGCCAGTAGGGTGCTACCAGGATGACCTGCTCCTCGTCTTCCCTGACCTTGCACAGGGTCTGTGCACATAGGCTCACTGGGGGAAACGCATATTTGCGCAGTCCAGGGGGCCAGCTGTGTGCCAGCGCATCTATACCGAGAGGTGCCTCGGTCAGGGCGTACCAGAGCGGGCAGTGGGAGGATTCTTGTGAGGCAAACAGGTCTACCAGTGCCTGTCCGAATCGACTCCAGATCAGCTGGAACACCTGAGGGTGGAGTCTCCACTCTCCCCTGAGGGTAACCTGCTGTGACAGCACGTCTGCTGCAGTGTTGAGGTCGCCCAGGATGTGAGTGGCTCGCAGCGACTTGAGGTGCTGCTGACTCCAGAGGAGGAGACGGCGGGCGAGTTGTGACATACAATGGGAGCGCAGACCGCCTTGACAGTTGACATATGCTACCGTTGCCGTGTTGTCTGTCCAAACTAACACGTACTTGCCCTGGATCAACAGCCAGAACCTCCGCAGGGTGAGCAGAATTGACAGCAACTCGAGGCAGTTGATGTGCCAATGCAGCTGCGGGCCCATCCATAAGCCGGCGGCTGCGTGCCCGTTGCAAACAGTGCCCCAGCCCGTCTTCGAGGCATCTGTAGTGACCACGATGTGCCTGGAGACCTGCTCTAGGGGAACAACTGCCTGTAGAAACACGAGGTCGGTCCAAGGGCTGAAGAGGTGGTGACAGATCGGCGTGATGACCACGTGATGTGTCCCATGGTGCCATGCCCATCTCGGGACTCGAGTCTGAAGCCAGTGCTGAACTGGTCTCATATGCATCGACCCGAGTGGGATGGCCACTGCTGAGGATGCCATATGCCCCTGGAGCCTCTGAAAGAGTTTCAGTGGAACGGCTGTTTTCTGTTTGAACGCCTTCAAACAGGACAGCACCGACTGTGCACGCTCGTTCATGAGGCGCACTGTCAACGAGACCAACTCCAAACCGAGAAAAGAGATGCTCTGAACCGGGAGGAGCTTACTCTTTTCCCAGTTGACCCGAAGCCCTAGTCGGCTGAGGTGCGAGAGCACCAGGTCCCTGTGTGCACACAACATATCCCGAGAGTCAGCTAGGATTAACCAATCATCGAGAATGCGAATGCCCACCTCCCTTAACGGGGCAAGAGCTGCCTCAGCGACCTTCGTGAAGACGCAAGGTGACAAGGACAGACCGAAAGGGAGGACCTTGTACTGATATGCCCGACCCTCGAATTCAAACCGCAGGAAGGGCCTGTGTCAAGTTAGAATCGAGACGTGGAAGTACGCGTCCTTCAAGTCTACCGCCGCGAACCAATCTTGATGCCGGATGCTCGCCAGAATGTGTTTTTGCGTCAGCATCTTGAACGGGAGTCTGTGTAAAGCCCGGTTCAGTACTCGCAGGTCCAAGATTGGCCTCAACCTACCACCTTTTTTCGGTACAATGAAGTAGGGGCTGTAAAACCCCTTCTTCATCTCGGCCGGAGGGACAGGTTCTATCGCATCCTTCCATAGGAGGGTAGTGATCTCCGTGCGCAAGGTAGCAGCGTTTTCATCCTTCAGCGAGGTGAAGTGAATTGCATAGCGGAGTCGGACGGTCCGGATCAGCCATCGCGACGGATTGGAAAGCGCAAGCCACGCATCCAAGCTCCGAGCGAGGGGGACCAAAGCGACAATCTCGTCGGATGTACCGGCAGGTGGGGCCTCGCAGCGGGGCAGAGCCCGAGGTGCCACACCATGTTGTGGCTGTGCTGAGTCCAGGGACATCGAAGCACTTACCTGGCTCCTTGTGACCACCCCCGGAACAGCCTGGGATGGGGGAGGAAGAGGCCTGTCCTCTCGACCCGTGAAGACTGTCACATCGGGGGCGGATTTGTGCCACAGCTGGGCGCGCAGGGGCGGGGAGACTGCTGCTGGTGCGCCAACCCTGCAAGGATGAAAAGGTGGACGGTGGTCGTGATGACAGCCGTGCACACCGGTTATGTGACCCAGGGAATGAGGAAACCACTCTTTTGCTGAACTGTTGGGTACCTCAACCACTTGGGCATGCGGCGTAATTAAATGAAAAAGCAACAAAAGATTCTCCTCCCGGCCCTCCACCGGGTTTATGGAGTGGTCTGTTTACCAGCTCCAAAGTGGGTTTCATCGTCACTGGGTCGCCCGTCTCAGGGGCACTTCGAAGCCTTCTGCGGGTTCTTGGCGGCCGGCTGTGAGACGGGTGGCGTCTGCTTCCTGCGGTGGGCTCCACGCCGGGGCCGGGCCGAAGGGGCAGGCTGCTGCGGAGCCGGTGAAGTCACCGCAGGGGGACGCCCTTGGCGACGAGCAGGCGGGGTGCGGGATCTTGAGCCGCACCGGGGCAGGATGTGCCGGATAGCCTCTGTCTGTTGCTTCACCATTGAGAACTGCTGGGAAAAGTCCTCGACGGTGTCGCCGAATAGGCCAACCTGGGAGATAGGGGCAGCAAAGAACAGTACCTTGTCGGCCTCACCCATCTCGACCAGGTTGAGCCAAAGGTAGTGCCCCTGGACCACTAAGGTGGACATCGCCCGCCCAAGAGACCGCGCCGTGACCTTCGTCGCCCAGAGAGCGAGGTCGGTCACCGAGCGCAGCTCCTGCATCAAATCTGGGGCGGATTTGCGCCTTGGCTTGGTGGACCTGCAGGAGAGCCATGGCGTGCAGGGTGGAGGCGGCTTGTCCAGCGGCACTGTAGGCTTTGGCCGTCAGGGACGACGTGAACCTGCAGGCCTTGGACGGGAGCTTTGGGCATCCGCGCCAGGTGGCGGCGCTCTGCGGGCATAGGTGCACCGCGAGCGCCTTATCCACCGGGGGAATCGCCGAATAGCCCCTGTCCGCCCCGCCATCGAGGGTAGTGAGGGCAGGGGAGCTGAAATATCGGGACCGGACAGTAAAAGGTGCTTCCCACGATTTTGTCAGCTCCCCGTGCACTTCCGGGAAGAAAGGGACTGGAGCAGGGTGTGGCTGCTTTGAGCGGCGCCGCGAGCCCAGGAACCAATCATCGAGCCGCTAGGGTTCAGGGGAGAGCGGAGGGTTCCACAATGGCCCGACGCTCGTGGCCACCCAGGAAAGCATGTCCGTCATTTCCAAATCAGCCTGTGACTGGGCAATCGTCCCCGAGGGGGGGAGCCCAGCTGAGGCTTCTGCGTCCGACTGGATGAGCCTGCTCTCTGATGCTGCGCTCGAGAGCTCATCAGCTTCACGGGCTCCGAACAAGAGGTCGAACTCGCTGTGAGATGAGCCGGCGGACTCATCCGGAAGCCCGATTGGGGCAGATGAGCGTGCTGGGGAATGGGAGGTCCGTGCGGGGATACCCGGCGGAGGTGGTCCCATTGGGGTCCCCAAATCGCCCCCAGTGCTAGCCGCGCTGGCATCATACCCGTTGGTAGAAGGACCGAGGCGGGGAGCCGCTGGGGTGGCTTGCTTTCTTACAAAAGCAAGCCGCGACCGCAAAGTTGCCATGGTCATGTTCTCGCAGTGAGTACATGATCCATCCACGAGCGCTGTCTCTGCGTGGGTCGTGCCCAGACACGAAAGACAGTGGTCATGACCGTCCAAAGTTGAGAGGAAACGACCGCAACCAGAAATAACACACAAACGGAAAGGCATCTTTAAAAAGATGCGTAGTTAAAAAGACGTTCCGTGTGTGCTGCTCTTTTAGAGAAATATACTCTTTTTTTTCTGCCGAAGTGCCCAGGGGCATTCTCTGCAGTGCACCAGTGCAGACAAGGGAGAAGCCGCTGAAATGCGCCGTCAGATCCAGCAGAGGTGAATGAACAGTCAGCTCAGTAAACATCGACCGTTCGGCTCCGAAGAGAAAATCTGAATGAGTGGTTGCATACCAGCTCCTTTTATATCCGTATGTCCAGGGGAATTGTATGCAAATACCACTCGCCAATTTTCATTGGCCTTTTTTCAAAGACCAGAGGTGTCTCGGGCTCCCAAGAGTGACCCCTAGTGTCACTACATCGACACAACATCGAGTGAGTGACAGATAGGGAACAGATAGTCTCGCCCAAAACTCAAGCATTGGTTACATTTTCATTTAGTCATTTAGCAGACTGTTTTATCCAAAGTGACTTACAAATAAGGAGCATAAGCTATTTGTCAAACAAATGTCAACAATATCTGCAGTATCGCTCTGCCAAGTTCTCACAGTGCCTGGAGTAGATGCTAGAGCAGAAGAAAGAGACAGTGGATTGGTTAAGTGGACAAATGTGTTTTCAACTTGTTCTTGAATGTTGAGATGGTTTCAGCAGATCGTGTGGAGGTTGGAAGCTCAGATGAACCACCACAGAGGACCAGAGAGAGTCAATGATCCTGAAATTGACTTTGTGCCTCTTTGAGACTGGACCACCAGGTGCCGCTAATTCATTGACCGCAGAGAGCGAGTTGGGATATACTGTAGACCTGGAGGAGGGAATTGAAGTAAGAGGGTGCTGTTCCACAGGCTGTCCTGAAGGCCAGAGTGAAAGCTTAAATTTGATGTGGGCAGCAACTGGCAGCCATTGGAGTGAAATCAAGAGTGGGGTGACAAGAGCCCTCTTTGGCTGATTGATGACCAGACACGCTGTTGCGTTCTGGACCATCTGCAGTGGCTTAATTGTGCTAGCTTGGAGACTGGCCAACAGGGCATTACAGTAGTCCAGTCTTGAGATGGTCTGATTTTCCTGATGTTGTAAAGTGCAAACCTGCAAGACCGCGTGGTTGATGAGATGTTGGCAGTGAAGTTAAGCTGGTCATCTATCACCACTCCCAGGTTCCGAGCTGTCCTGGTTGATGTTAGTGTAGTTGAACCAAGATGAATAATGAGGTTATGGTCAACAGACAGGTTGGCTTGGATCACGAGGAGTTCTGTCTTGGCCAGGTTGAGTTGAAGGTGACATTCCTTTATCCAGGCCGAGATCTCCAAGAGGCAGGCTGATATATGAGCTGAGACAGTGGGGTCATCAGGCTGGAATGACAGGTAGAGCTGCGTATCATCTGCGTAGCAGTGGTAGAAAAAACCAAGTGCATACTTCTGGTTGACCAGCTGTTGAAATGTCCAATGTCTCAAACAAAGAGAGACACAGTTTTTAATCTCTTCGGGAAAATTAATCATCGAATGGCTTGGTTAAAGTTGCCTCTGTACATTAAACTTGGATAGAAGAAAGTATTTTAACATTTAAACAATTCTCCTGAGACATACAATAAAAGTACATGCTTGAGATATAAATGTAGCTTTGTCCAGAATTCTAATTTTTCATTGAATGTTCTTTCTTACCAAAGTAAGATCCTAAGACTAACGAATGCTAAGATTATTTATAATTCTAGATTACAAAGTGGTTTACAAACTGTTACCTAATGGCTGGTTATAGATGGTGAGTTAACCAGTGTTTGAGGTTGGTGATAGATTTACACCTGATGTTTTACTGAAACCAGCCTATTTACAGACCAAAATCCAGGCTGGAACTTGAACATTCCCTTCATTAACTTCATGTGCATCATCTGCACTGCCAAAAGACAATAATGCATTTAAATAACTACTTCAGTAAATGAAGCATCAAACAATCGTACAGTTAATAGTTTGGATCAAAATACATTTGCATGTTTTTATGTATTATGAAAATAGATTTGTTTCGTTTAATAGCTTGTCTTTCCAGTAGTTATAACATAATCATTATAATTTCCTCTTTGCTGCTTTCATTTCCAACATTACCCTCACAGATCTATAAACAAAAGACAGATTACTTGATCTCTCCAGAGATGTCATGCATCTATTTTATATATTTATTTATTTTGATAGGGCATGTAGATGAACCTAAGTTTGAGTCCCAACCTATATTATTATTTTCTCTTCTGGGAAAACTAGGGATGCACTGATACAAAATTTGTGTGCTGATACTGATAGTTTGGTGGTTCTGTGTTTTTTTATGCTACCCTTATTTCAAAGTACTATTCATTAATTTCACAACTTTTAAAGAAATTTTATTAAAAACTTTTAGTTTTTATGTCTCTACATGTTTTGTTTTTTATGTTTCAGAGTAACTGGTCTTAGTTATAAACAAAACACTGAAACAAAAGCATATTATTTACTCACATTAACATTCTTAACTCACATTAACTGAATTCTGAACAGCCTCCTGTAAAGGCTCAAGTGAAATTGTTAAGATTGTTTATTTTTTTGAATGTTCTTAACTCTTTTTAGCAGAAGCAGCCTCTGCTTTAGCTTTAACAAACACTTCTTATTCCTTGCTGTGTCAAGCTTTAAGGTAATCAAATTAGTTGTTTTAAAAGTTTTAACATTAGTTCCACCTTGTGAAATTATAGCAGTGCCAAACTTACAAATTGCAACTCTGCTAACATTGTCACCTAAATTAAAGTAATTCCACACAGAAATATTTTCTTTCACACACAACACAAGTTGTATGCTGAAAATAATTATTTTGTGTGAAGTAAATCTAGCAGAAAAGATTAAGTACTTTCTGCACTGAATAAGTTAGTTTAAGTGTGAACTTGAAAACTTTAAGTAAATTTTACAATTGTACTCAATTCAAACAAGTAAAAATGAATGCTCTAGCTAGCTTATAAGTAAATATTATTTATGATTGTTTGTTATATTTACAATGCATAATCATGGACAGTACCAATCCTAAAATAAAAACCATGTCATATTTATTTGCTAATTTGAGTCAGTTTTTACAGGTATATGAAGTAAATTTTACTTAACTTTCCGAAGCTGGTGTTCTCAGTACGCATGTGGCTTGCGGGGTTTCACTGTTTTCAAGTTTATTTACACCACTTTTATTGTTGATTTTGTTGTTACATTGGGGAACTTCTTGTTTTGTGAGGTCTGAAGTTCATTTTTTATTCAAAATTACCCAGTCATTATCAAAAGAATTATATGTTGATTGTTACCGTCATCGTGTTTTGTGCACCAAGTCAGCCCTGATCATCGGCTGATTAATCATCTGATGTTCAAAAGCACAGATAATTGCTTTTTTTATTGGCCGATACCGATGATTGGCCGATACATCAGTGTATCACTAGGGAAAATGGACTACAATATTGATGATTCATTTTGCACAACACAGATTTTTGTCCAGTCAAATACTCTATAATGAGAATGTCCCCCTGTGCCCATCGGGGGTGATGTGCCCTTCAATATGTCCCACCAAAACATACTTATTCATTAGGAAATATGTCAGCAAATTAAAGAAAAACTGCAATAAAAAACTACCATTTCATGGGGTCTTTTAAGTAAATAATCTGCGAATCATACAACTTGATTGGACTGACCAAATGTAGACATGTGAATTTGTGATTTCTGCAACAGCATTTTTCTTTATTTTTTTGTGTAACTTAATTATCAAAGATAGAAATAATGTTTTAGAAGTTTCATTGAAAACCTACTTTCCCCTTATTTAAGTATGATGCAGCTGACCCCCTCCAAGTCTCAGCCTCCTCAACAGCTATTGGAACATTAGTAATATTTTAGCTCATAACCATTTCTTTTCTCTCCACTTCAAATCAAAGTAAGGTTGTGCCAAGATGTTATGCAAAGAAATTAGTGTTTAGAAAATAAAATAGAAATTAGTGTAGTGAGCACAAAGCCTCCAGTGAAACAGGCTGAATGTTTTGAAAATGGAGCATTGTGTGAGCAGCTGATAAACTTCAGAGAGCTTCTTAGGACATTAAGCCGTGCTCAGCAAGGGGCTCCTGCAGACTTTACTGGACCTCTGTTCACCAAACACAGATTATCATAAACTTAGTTATATATATATATATATATATATATATATATATATATATATATATATATATATATATAAATTAGCATTAGCGATACAAGTGCAGTTACCTAAGCTACACACTTCGTCTTTAATGCTGAGTTTGTAACTTTTAAAGCCAAATTAGTAATCTTGCTGTACAAAATCACTTCAAAGTTGCAATTAGCTCTCTAGCAGGCTACTGTTATTTAATGACAACAATGTGTTTGGGCCAAAAGAATTGCAGCGTACATAATTAAGTAAATTACATTTCTAAATCAGATATTTCCTGATAAATGACGAGCATTGCTGGTCATCAGCATATGTTGTGCTTCGGATGCTGGTGTTTGCACCAGGTTTCATTACCAGCTTAACCAGCAAAATGCCCTTCGGTCAACCAGGCTTATTAGCTAGTTTTAGGTAGTGAACAACACTGCTATGCTGCCAGCCAGCGCCAAACCTGCATGGACCAGCGTGGATGTTCATTTAAACTGGTCATTTATTTGATACCAACATAACCGGTCTTTATCCATACATTGGGGTCAAAAAGTCAGAAACAACATTGAAAATCTGAGATCTTTTTAAGATTAAAAAAAAATCATAGCAAAGAACTGTTATTATGTGAAATAATTTATAAATATTATACAATATTTATACAATTCTTCATTGTCAAAATTACTAATCCATTTCAGCAAATTTGTTGCATTAATTATTTTAACTTTATACAAAAGTTTTATTTGAAGCACACAAGATGCTCTTTGGGAAATTCTCAAATCATGCTGGGATAACATTGATCCTCAAGTTTTGCAAAAACTTGTGTAGTCCATGGCATTTTGAGTGCATGCTGCCATTAAAGCAACATTTGGACATATTACTTAGAAATTCTTAAATTCATGTAAATTGTGTAAAAGTTCAACTTTTTATTTAATTGTTATACTGACAATATAATTTGTAATAGTAAAAAAATGCATTAAAGTGAAAATTCTCTCATCATGTACTCACCCTCATGCCATCCCAGATGTGTATGACTTTCTGTCTTCTGTTGAACACAGATCTTATGGATTACTTTTATGGTGCCTTTATGTGCTGTTTGAACCTTCAAAGTTCTGGCTACCATTCACTTGCATTGTTTGGACATACAAAGCTGAAATATTCTTCTAAAAATCTTTGTTTGTGTTCAGCAGAAGAAAGAAAGTCATACACATCTGGGAAAGCATGAGGGTGAGTAAATGATAAAATAATAATTTTAATTTTTGGGTGAACTATCCCTTTAAATTAGAAACAAATACAAGAAAGAGCATTTTCACTATAGTGGTCTACTACTACTACTTTTGGACCCCATTTTAACTTTACTTTAATGTAAATCAACTCTTTAAAAGTCATTTTGGTCTATTGCTTACCCAAAAATGAAGATTATGTCATAATATACTCACCTTCATGTCGTTCCAAACTGCTATGACTTTCTTTCTTCACACAATAACTTGTGTTGTTTGGCGCTTAAAAACAATGCAAGTTTTTGCAATGCATGTCACTGTGAAAAAGCTTCTCTCATAGCATTCATGAACATGGAATAGATGTCAAGTTTTTCACTGAAAAAAATACTTAAAAGTAGTCCATGCGGCTCGTGTGTCATATTTCAATTCATCTGAAGGC
This sequence comes from Myxocyprinus asiaticus, assembly GCF_019703515.2. NCBI lineage: Eukaryota > Metazoa > Chordata > Actinopteri > Cypriniformes > Catostomidae > Myxocyprinus > Myxocyprinus asiaticus. The sequence continues at coordinate 18,782,883 of NC_059360.1, forward strand.
ATACGATTGCAACTCTAAATTTAAGATAATTTTGGGTGCTTTTTTTTTAGCTTTAACCTCGTGCGACCCAGTGTACATGTGCGTGGATGTTGTATTTTGGCTTCGCTGTAAGCAACGCATCATTTAAATTCATTTAAACTGACTGATCTCAGTTCAGGAGACTCTGTGCTGTCAGCAAAGGTTAATCTTTCAATGTACGGAGTCATGTGACAAAACAACATGGTGCTGATCACAGCGGAGTTTGTCTTTGGGAGAAACGTCAACAAAACTACATCAGGTATGAATCTAAGTATGTTTTTACATTGAAACCTGTTTGAGCCAAAAGATTAGAGTCTGTAGTTTCATCCAATATGCCATTTTTCAAATTTGAGTGATTTATCTCGAAACGCCACGCTGCTGAACACAGTGTACACTAATGTGTACTTTAGCGCATGTTTTCCTTAGAAATCCTCTATTTACTGTGCATTATCACACTGAGAATCAATGGGTTCATCCAAAAGCTGAAAAATTTTGCTTTCAGAGGCTTTATATGGAGTTAGGATGAAAATAAGGTGCATTTCAAACTGTTCTGAGACCAGTGCAGACAGACTGCACACTGGAGGTTAAGTCATTCACAAAATAGGTAGCAAGGGAGCATCCTATAGCTCTCTATGCAGCGAAGAGCATTTAATCCAAACTTCCTATCAAAAGTTCAGTTTCAGGCTGCAGATGATGTTTGGACCACTCAAAATATTTGCCAGACATGGGAAAATGGTAATCAGTACATTGATTCAGAATTTATAATGTATAATTTTACTTTAACATGGTTGGCAGTGATTGGATGATGCTGGCCATTACTTTTATGCTAATTTCTGATGTAATGTCTGTAATGTCTCAAAAACATGATAAACCAACACTCCTGGAAACATAATAAACAATTTGATAAAAAATCTGACTTGCTATAGCTTGGTATTATTTAAAATGTCACAACTTAGTCCCACTGTCCACATATGTTGCCATCAATTTTTAGGAAAACTATTTGCTCTAGAAAAATATATTTTTTTATAATGGTTATTAGGTGCTACTAGTTACAAATCAAAAAACAGAAATGGAAATTGCACACAGCAACCACGCTGAGTTCTCAAAGAAAAAGTGAGGCCACTGTCATTGTATTGAAAAGATGGACCGAAATATCATTAAAACATCTCCTTTTGTTTTCTGCACAAGAAAGAAAGTCATACAGGTTTGGAACGACACAAGGATGAGTGAATTATGACAGAATTTTCATTTTTGGGTGAACTATTCCTTTAATATAGATTCATGCAAATGTATTTACAGCTGTTCTCTTGTGCACAATTGTACTTTTGTTGTAATCTGTCAAACTGTCACTTTGGTGTCAGATCAGATTGGGCCTGCAGTCTAATTCATTTGATCAGACACAAAGACACCTTGACTGAGGTGTTTGTTATGGAATACAGTGAGCTGATCACTCGCAGAGATATGAGGGTCTCTGTGATCTCATATGTTTCTGGGTCAGAAAACATCTAATCACATCTGTACACAAGCGATTAAGAAAAATGATCAGAAGAATAATTAGACAATTGCTAAAAGCTAGATTGAGTTGTCACCACTGATAAACAAGAGTGATAGATTTGATCATCTGGTCTACTGCAGTCTATGGGTTTCCTGTGCACATGTGCAGACATGAGGAACAACAATGCTAATTGAACTGTGCTTCTGATGAACGAGGCCCCACAGCAAAGCTACAAGCCAGAAAAGATTAGCGTTCCACACAGCCACAAACAGAATGTCTTTTGTTTCTCTCTTCTAATGAATGGAGCCTCTAAACACTGGAGCCAGACTAGAGACACTACATACTCAAACCCGTTATTCCATTCCGACACACCAAAGTCTAAGCGCTAATGGGCAGGGTTCTTTTGTGCATACCAAATTTTTATCAAATACATTTTTTGTCATACGTCTTTGTTTTGCATAAAAAACATCTTTGGGTTTCTTTTATGGCCTTCACAAATTGGCTCCTAAAATATTTAAATGCTCATTTGGATCACCGGAGGGGAGAAGATTCTGTTGTATAAGGCATCAGAATAAAAATTGCTCTGAGACATATTAAAATTCCAGAGGTCCTGCCTTTGGTGTAGACTTTTTCAAGACAGCATATTAATGAAACAAGAAAACACCATTTGTCTCCCTCACAAACACTGGCTTACCTTTGATTCTGGTGGCTTGGAAGGTAAACAAGAACAGAATGAGAAGTAATCCTGTTTTCAATGGCATGTTGCAGTAGATTATGTCCTTTTGGATATAAAGTCACTCATTTGGAAAGAACAGAAAGTTGTCCACATTGATTGGTCTCACATTCAAGGGTGAGACAGTTCCAGTGATTACGTGTCCGGGCTTCCATGGAAGGGGCCGTGTAAGGGCACTAGGTTGAGGAGTTTCCACAAAGATGGTGCTGGTTCCTGTGTACAGATTTGGTCCCTGAAGGTTGTAGTAGTGGTTTGTCTCTGTTGAGGCTATACAGTCAAAGTGTGTGAGTAGGTGAGTGAAAGATGCTCTTCAGGGTGAGAGAGGAATGACAAGGTTAAAAATGCTTCCTCTTTTTCTGGACTAATCTGTTTACCTCTCGCTCATCTCTAATCCCTGAGGACCCACGTGGTGAAATATACTCATCTTGTTAGTAGCCTTCTGGACCAGCATCTGTTAGTAGAACACCTCCATACTTCAGTCCCAAGCCATTAGACCAGCATACTATCTCTCTTTCTCTTTTCAGTCCACTCTGTGCCGTCTCTCTCAGCGTGGCCCACTCAACACAAGTTTCTCTGCCCTCTGCCAGCTTTTGTGCTGCCAAGCTGAATGTATTCTAAGTATTCTACTCCCCCTGTTAGGGACATTGGGCTCTGCCCTTTCTCTGATCATGGGGCTAATTCTACATATATACTGTGTGTGTTGTCGTACATTTGTGGTGCATGTTGGTCCCCAGCCCCAGTGCTTGCGCTGGGAAGAGGATTACACAGTCCCTGCTTATTAAATTTCACAGCCATAAATAAGTCTCCACTGCTCAAATCCAGTCAAGACCTTCCACTGCACTGGACCGTACATATGTTAAACCTTCAACTTTCAAGAGATAATGAGAACAAGCTGGTGGCCTTTTGTAACCAGCAGAAACCCCTCTGGGGATTTTTTGAATTTAATAATTTTTTACCTTGTTAGGGTGCTGAATAAGTGGTTGCTAATTGTACATGCACACTGGAAAGAACCACCTCTTCTTCTCCATATTTTGAAGTGTAGCTTCAAATTGATATAAGGATTTATATAAGAATACAATACTAAAAATCTGTATAATTCCATTAATTTAAAAATGGCAATAAAAAACAGAGTAGTTTATTTGTGAAATTGAGGTTATGATGAAGTCTCAAAGAATTATCATGGTAACCATGGTTTCAAGCAAATGACCATGGTTACTCCAGTTTTTGTATCTACTAATACATTTTCTCTCATAATAAAATCTCTATAAATAATATTTTGTATATTTGTTATCATAACTATATCACTAATGGAATTAACAATTGAAATATATGTATTTTTGAGATAACAAAAATTTGTTTCGGTGGTTAATGTCTTTGTATGCTCAGTTATATGTGCAGAAGGAAAACACTAATAAATTATGTAAAAAAAAAAAAGACATCTTCAAACAGTGTAGGAAGCTTTCAGAATCTGGCATTTTGTTTTGTTTTTTCATGTGGTGGCTAATACAGTGGCAAGAAAAATTATGTGAACCCTTTGGAATTAGCTGGTTTTCTGCATTAATTGGTCATAAAATGTGATCTTATCTTCATCAACGTCACAAGTATAGACAAACACAATGTGCTTAAGCTAACAACACACAAACAATTATAATCTTTCGTCTTTTTTGAACACATTCCATTAAACATTCACAGTGCTGTGGAAAAAGTAAGTGAACCCGTGGATTTAATAACTGGTTGATCCTCCTTTGGCAGCAATAACCTCAACCAAACGTTTCCGGTAGCAGCGGATTAGACCTGCACAACGTTCAGAAGAAATTTTGGACCATTCTTTCTTCCAATACTGCTTCAGAACTGGGCCCCTCCAAAAGGTGGATTTTCTTTTTTTGAAACCATTCTGTAGTGGATTTACTTTGATTTTTAGGGTCATTGTCTGGCTGCATCACTCAATTTCTACTGAGCTTCAGTTGGCGTACAGCCACCCTGATATTATCCTGTAGAATATCTTGATAAACTTGGGAATTCATTTTTCCCTCAATGATGCCAAGAGATCCAGGGCTCGAAGCAGCAAAGCAGCCCCATATCATGATGCTCCCTTCACCGTACTTAACTTTTCAGATGATGTTTTCATGTTGGTATATGATCACCTCCAATCTCGTTTCATTAACTGGATGCCAGGTTTGCCAACTCCTGACTCTAATTAGCTTTTGTTGATGTCAATAGCCTAGGGGTTAACATACTTTCTCCTACCTACACTATGAATGTTTGAATAATGTATTCAATATGTACAAGAACAATACAATAATTTGTGTGTTATTAGTAAAAAAAGATTGTGTTTGTTCATTATTGTAACTTAGATGAAGCTCAAACCAGAT